>NW_021703774.1:43634657-43657120 GCF_005190385.1 Monodon monoceros | reverse complement strand
TCCCTTCCCTTCCCTTCCCTTCCCTTCCCTTCCCTTCCCTTCCCTTCTCTTCCCTTCCCTTCCTCCTTTTATGGAAAAATGCTATCCATACTGTTTCTTAGCTTTTTTTTCACTTAACAATCAATTATTAACTTATTCCTATGTTATTAAATATTCTTCCACAGCATCATTTTTGATGGTTGCATACAGCTTTGTTGTATGAAAGTAACTTAATTAGCAATCCTCTATTTTGGGGCACTTGTTTTCAATATTTTACATTATAAATATTGTCATTTTGAACATTTTTATGGATAAAATTTTGTGTACAATCATGATTATTTTATTAGAATATATTACAAAAAGTAGATTTGTTGAGTCAAAAGATTCATCATTTTTAGCTTTTTAATAAATTTGTCAAACTCCCCTCTCCCTCCCAAAATATTGTTGCTGTTTGTATCATACTGTTGTCTGTTCTGGGCATTAACATTAACATTTTATTTAGTGATTTTGATAGGTACAAAGTTATCTAAGTGCTTTAATTTGCACTTATTTGAGTAATAATGAGGTTTGACTTTTAAAAAATAAATATTGTCCCTTTAAATTTTCTCTTTTGTGAATTTCCTAGTTATTTCCTTTGTCTGCTTTTCCATTACTGTAACCAGTTTTTCCTATTTATTTGTACGTGTGCTTTATATTTTAGTGTCAGTGACTCCTTGTCTGTCATGCATGTTACCACGCTTTTGTTCAGTTTGCCATTTGTCTTTAATTTTGATTTTGTTGGTATAAGTACAATTTAAAATTGTATGTAGCCAAATCTAGCTACAACTTGAAAAAATTGTCTTTGGTATTATCTTCCAGTAATTTTGTATTGATATAATTAAATATTTAAACCTTCCAGAACTGATTTTTTGTGTATTACTGAAGCCAAGACCTCACTGGATTGGTTTCTTATTCCCGTCCTTCCACATTCATGTCAGTGAGAGCAGTCACGCTCAGGGCCAGGAGGCTGAGTTGGAAATACCATTGTTCTAACTAATGTGGCATCCACAGCGTACATATCAGTGAAGCCAGAGGAACATTCTGATAGAATTTGTGTTTGCTCTGATCTCATCTTATTTTCTTCTGCATTTTCATCATCATTGTTTTTTTTTTCAGTTGAGATAACCACTTCCTTCCCTTTTTTCTGAAGTTCACTTTTAGTGAGCTCAATGGGTGCTACAAACTGGCTAAATCTAGTTAAAAATTCTGGCTGGGCCCACAGGCATTCCTTTCTATTATAAAGGCCTTAATATTTTTATTATTTTAGCTCAATAGCATTTTTATTTTGCTTATTAATATTAGTTTATGGGAAATAGGCAATTACACAAAATACAGGATTGGAACCAAAATTTGTTTTCAAAATGTGAGTTTTGAGACTTGGAGGATTTCATTTGAAACTCTCATTTATATAATTACAAAAAAATTCATGTTTCAGGAAAACATACTTAATTTTAACATTATCACAAAGTTAGACAGTCAAGTATTTCAAGGGGAAACAAAACAGAAGCAGTGTTTACAAATTTAGACTACATGAGACATTGTGGAGACTCTTTTGTTAGTCAACAACACAATACATAATTTTACACACTACACTTCAAAAATGATGCATCTGTGAAAAATATGATAAAGGTCATAGTGTTGAAGACTTTAAATTCAAGGTTGGTAGAGTTGAAGACTAAATTCAAGGTCAAAGTCATACTAACAGACTTTAAATTCAAGGTTGTTGTGATGAAAACTCTAAATTCAAGGACAGATTGTCTAAGAAAGGACAAACGACTAGCATTCAAGCTATTTAGTCAATTAGTTCCCTGTGAGTACAAAATATATAGGAATCACTAAATGGATTAGCCTAATTACAAATTCTGTTCATTTCTAAATAACTTATAAGTCTTTTCACAGAATCATTGTCACATATTTTCTATCCTTGTGTAGGTATTTCTGCCTCATTTTAAATCCTTATTCAAAACAGTTCTCTCCCATTTCCATATTTGTATAAGTATAAAATATTTTTAAACAAAGAAATGTCTGTTCTAGACATTTCTAGAGAACTATTTTCCCACTAGAGAAAAAAAAGATTCCAATTTCCTCCTCTACCTCAAAAACACAAAGCAAACCCAAACAATCCAATTCCTAAAGTAGTATCGCATAGAACCCAGGGCCTGGCACGATATTTCATGCTAGGTTTCCTGCTATAAGCTGAGAACAATTTGATTATTTACATTATTGAGAAATTTGTTCAACAGGCTGGATTCATCCCAGGGCTTCCATCAGCAGAGGCTTGCTTTAAAAAAGGCGAGAGCAGTGGCATCTTTGAATGGGAGCATCAAAGACTCTCCTCCGTCTCTCCTCCTAGTATTCTTCATCAGATTCATCCATATCTGCCAAATGGTCATAATCGTCTACTTCCTCCTCCTCCTCTTCTTTCTCTTGCATCTCTTCATGTTTATTAGGACCCATTTCCAATCGAGCTATAGACACCCTGAGTGTCGGACATGCCATATGGAATCAGGGAAAGGTGACATTAAAGATCTTGTCTTTAAAGTAAAAAAAAAAAAAAAAGGAAGATATAATATCCTTCCATATAGCGTGATGTTATATATGAATATACAACTTGTGTATTCATATACCCAGCCTGGACTGATGATTGGAAATTTACCAACAACTCCAGGTCCTTGAACTTCTTCCTCATTACCTTTATTTTTAAATTTTTTTTAAAGATTTTTTTGATGTGGGCCATTTTTAAAGTCTTTATTGAATTTGTTACACTACTGCTTCTGTTTTATGTTTTTGGTTTTTTGGCTGCAAGGCATGTGGGATCTTAGCTCCCTGACCGGGGTTCGAACCTGCACCCCCTGCACTGGAAGGCGAAGTCTTAACCACTGGACTGCCAGGAAAGTCCCTTCACATCACCTTTAGCATTTGTTATTCTCCGGTAGCGACTGTCTAACTGACAAGCCTTCTCAGGAAGTGCGTCTTTTGACATTTCAATCCTGATTTGGTATGTGAAGAAATAGTGGGGTGGGTATACAGAGCTGAGTTCCTGCAGAAACGATGTGGAAACTGAAACTGTAATATCCCCAGTCATTGCTACACACTCTGGATCATAAACATATCTGAAAATTTGGTCTCTGATGATAGGGAAGCCACCTGATACAACGTTGTTGACATAAGAAGTAAACCAGTCAGTAAAAGTAGCACCTATGATAAACACGTCAGTAGCAGCTGGACTCTGAGCCATTTGGTCAGACATCTGGTAGTGAGGTAGGAGATAGATGGGCCCTTGGGCTGGACAGCTGGTGTTTGTCAAGTGGAGTAAAACTGAAGCTTTGTTCTCACGCAAGACGCTCCAAGGACAAAGCTAGTGGCAGAAGCTGAGCTCTGCTGAAGTAAAGAGATAAGATGACCACTCCTGAGATCAAGGAAAACTTCCCTGTCTGCACGTGAGCAGGAAGCCTCCTTGGGGGTCAAAAAGGGAGGGGATGCCACCCCATAATAAGTGTGGACATACCCCCCACAGGCCTCTGGGGTGGGATCCATCTTAGCAAAAAGTTGTGCATGCATGTTGGGGAGGGTCCTAGGGCAGGTCAGGTGTGAAGATAGAAATAAGAAAATTGGCCAAAGGTAAACAAAAACCCGGAAGGACTGTCCCATATAAGTGATTTAAATCACCTCTTTATTGTGCTACTCATTTAGGATGCCCATACTCTTTCTCTCTGGGTGTGTATTTCTGCCTTGCTTCTGACTTAAATAAGCAAACTGCTTCTCTGTGTGCTCACCCACATGTTATGCTGTATCTCTAATAATAAACTTTGTACCTGTTTTTACAATTTTTGCCTCCTTGAAATATTCTTGCTTTCAAACAGGGGAAAGAGCCAGGGCCACTTTGCTGCTAGCCTCTAGTGCCTGGTGGTCTAGTGGCTAGGATTCCTGGTTTTCAACTCAGGCGACCCACGTTCAATTCCTGGGCAGAGAACTAAGATCTCTCTTCAGGACCACTCATTGCTCTCTCTCCAAGATCAGTAGAAAACTTCATTTTTGTTTCAGCCCTTCCACTGCTATGTACCGACTCAAACCAGTATGTATGCAAAAAGTTAAAGGGAGAAAATATTTCAGTCCCTGTCTCTACTGGAAGCCTCCAGCAGCTGTATAGATGTCTAACAAATCCTCAGAAAGATAGGATTAGACAGCACCATGCTTCCCAACAACCCAGGAACCACTAACTTCTGCCCATTGTGGATGTGATAGTAACATCGATAATCATCTGGAAGTTTGAAGCCCATCTGAGCTTCTGCAGCATCTAGGTCTTCCTCTTAAGCACTCTCTTTCAGAGAGAAAACCATCTGGACATCTGGGTTACAAATATTTCTTGAGATCATCCCAGGCCTTTGTAATAGTAGCATAATGGTCAATATATCCTCCTGTATCAGAAAAGTATCTGTGAAGAGGGATTTCCAACACTGGTTCTTCTGTGTTTTCTCTTCCTCAGGTATCAGCCAGTAGTTTTTGCAATGTCTTCTCCACAGCAAATCATGACTTGATAGCTGACTAAGTCTTTAACTGACAATTGATTAGGTCTCGGTAGTCCAAGAAGGATAAGATGAGGAGCAGGGGATCGGTGGGCAGTGATTCCAGGGTCGGGGGTGCTGACTGGTCTCCATGGCCGCCATCTTGCCCGGCCCCTTGCAGGCCTGGCTCCATGCCCCCGCCCCAGACCCCGCAGCCACCACCCGCCTCCACGGCATTTGTAAGCTGTGCATTCTATCCATGATGGGTATCAGATGGAGGTAGCTCGTCATTAGCTCCAAAGCCCTAGAAATCTTTTTGTCTCTAAAGAGGCAACATATAAGTGAATACTGTTGTGAATACCCAAGTGAATCCATAAGCAATTGTGATATGATGGAATCTGCCACTGATTCCTGATATAAAATTATGCAAGGGAAAGGAACTAACATTTATTGGGAACCAGATACTGTACGTACATTTACATAATTAAGTCCAAACTACAGTTTTGCCGAGGTTACATATTAGCAATCTGATTTTCAGAAGAAAAAATTGAAGCTAAGGGATTAATCAATTTGCCTAGAGTCACGTAGCTGGTACAAGGTGGAGCTGACATTGAAATAGAGCTCTTAAAACATTTAGGCCACTGAGGATCATGCCTGCCTGTATCATAGTTCAGTAATCAACTTAACTCTTGGCTCAAGCATATAC
Organism: Monodon monoceros; assembly: GCF_005190385.1. NCBI lineage: Eukaryota > Metazoa > Chordata > Mammalia > Artiodactyla > Monodontidae > Monodon > Monodon monoceros. Next base: position 43,651,891 of record NW_021703774.1, on the reverse strand, counting down.
CTTAAATGCCAAGATCAAGTAGCAAACAGATGTGGTATTGAATAATCTACGTCTATGTCCTCTGAGGTACCCAAAGTTAGAACATAGTTATTTTGTGGTCCCTTCCTCTGTACCTAGTTCAATGATGGTCAGTAAGTCTCAGGAATCTGACTACTCCCATACTTCTTTCTTATGTAGGCTCAGAATTTCTGATAAAAAGGAGTTAATACTTACTAGCCACAGATTTATAGTTCCAGAACCACTGACTTAGATCATCTAGTAATCTTTTAATTTTTAACACACATACTACTCTAATGGGAAAAAAAATTGACCTTACCAAAATTCATTGCAAGACATACTTCTTAGACAAGACAGTAATGAGGCAATGTCTGGTTCCTGTTAAAAGTGAAAAATAAATGATTCATAACCCAAACAAAAGTACAGACTTTATCATAAACATCATTACCCAATGCATTGTCAGTAGAACATGCTATGAGAAATATGAAATGAGACCTTTCTTTATACCTTAATTTAATTTAGTCGTCACTTGAATCCTTCCTGACAGTTTAGAATCCAACCTATTTTAAAGTGGCTAGAGAAGGAGAGATACATACTCACAACTGGAAAGAGTTGCCATATTTATCCAAAGTTCACACCAGGAAGGGACCAGTGTGTTGTTTGTTTTGTTCATAGTTATATAGTTTTGTCTCCATAGACGTTTGAATTTCATGCTCAGAATTAAAAGTAGTAAAGTGCCAACAAACATCAGTGTTTCTGAGAAGGCTATGTAAGATTTCAAATCTAAATGTTGCAAACATTATTCCTTTCTTCCTTGTCTGCCTTAATCTGTTTTCCCTTCCTGTGGAAACTAGCTTTTGTTTTGAAATCTGACATACGAATAGATTGTTGCAAAGGAAAGCAGGAGAAAACAAATATTGTTTTAAAATATTGCTTATATGCCTGAGTATAATGTGTTTATTATTTTTAAGCCAAGTATTTGTTTTACTTGTTTGGAAAAATAAACTCTGTGCCACAGTGCATTGCCTGCTAGTATTTTATAGAGCCATGTATGGCTGGTCAGTTATTTTGGGGGGTGATGGGTGGAGGATAAGAATCTCATGCAAAAGACATATATAGGATAGCATAAAATGAAATTTACTTATCAATAAGAGTCTGAGGGGCAGCCTGACGTAATGGAAAAAATCCTGGATTCAGAGTCAGGAGATCTGTGTAAATGAGAGGTGGTTGTGTTGGATTTCACTTTGAAATATTCTGTGACAGGAAATGGACTTGGGAGAGGAAGGAAGAGGGACTTCCGGAACTTCAGAGTGGGACCGTGAACATTAAACAGAAAGGATAGCTCTGGACAAGCCTGTGTGATGTCCTGTCCTGTGGAAAGACTATTACTTGGAGAGAACTGGGCATGTGAATGAACCTGAGGATGTGACCTTGGAACCCTGTCTGGTTTTGGTGGGGAGTATGCTTGGTTAAGTGCAACCTAATTTCTTCCTGGAATCATCCTTGCTTGTCTCTTTAAAGACTATGAGGCCAGTCAGGGATATACTCTGCTGGTGGAAGTGACTGGAACCAGAGACTCAGGTGACATCACCTGGGAAATGTAGGTTGAGAAAAGGAGAAAATCCAAGTTTTCTCCTGAAATCCAAAGTTCAGAGATTGAGTAGAAACAGAGGAGCTCAAGAGTGGAAAAAAAAAAAAGTCCGGTGAGGTAAGAAGAAAATTAGGAGAGTGGGTGACACTAAGGCCAAGAGAGGAAAGTGTTTCAGGAAGTAGAAGTTGGTCAATAAAGCTACATATTGCTAAAAGTCTCAGTAAGATGGAGGCTCAGGTGTGTCCATTAGGTTTGGCAGCATCAGGTTATCGGTGACCTGACTAGAAAATGGAAGAATCAGAAGCTTGACTGGAGTGATCAAGCTGAGATTGGGAGGTAAGAAAGTGGAGACAGGAGGTATAGTTACTCTTTTGAGGTTTTTGCTGTATAGAGAAAGAAAGAAATGTGGTGAAAATTAGAGGGTACTTTGGGTCAAGGGAGGGTGATTTTTAAGACCAGGTAAACTAGATCAGATGAGACGGATTCAGAAGAGTGGAAAAAATGGATGATGCAGGAGAGAGAAGGCAAAACTGCAAGGTAATGAGAGGATGTGGATCAGGAGATCCCAGTGGAGCAGGTGGGCTTTTTTTTTTTTAGAAGAATAGACACAACTAAGTAATGTCAGGAAGGAAGGTAGAAAGAATAGGTACAGAAGAAAGTAGATAAACACAAAGTCAAGGGAACACCATTTAAATTGCTTCTTATTTCTCAGGAAAATATGAGGTAGGGTCAAGGGCTAAGGTGATGTTTGAAGAGAGAGGAGGAAGTATGTAATAGTTGTCTACGAGAGTTGGAAAGCACTGTACTGGGGAAGTGTAAGTAGAGTACATGTCAGGAAGTATCAGGTACCCATTTGTGACTCTGAGTCATGAATTTATTGTGGAACTAATTAGAGGTATTAAATAGTTTTCTTTTTTTTGTGTGTGTGTTAGTTTCTGCTTTATAACAAAGTGAATCAGCTATACATATACATATATCCCCATATCTCTTGCATCTCCCTCCCTCCCACCCTCCCTGTCCCACCCCTCTAGGTGATCACAAAGCATGGAGCTGATCTCCCTGTGCTATGCAGCTGCTTCCCACTAGCTATTGATTTTACATTTAGCAGTGTATGTATGTCCATGCCACTCTCTCACTTTGTCCCAGCTTACCCTTCCCCCTCCCCCTGTCCTCAAGTCCATTCTCTAGTAGATCTGCATCTTTATTCCTGTCCTGCCCCTAGGTTCTTCATAACCTTTTTTTCTTTTTTAGATTCCATATATATGTGTTAGCATATGGTATTTGTTTCTCTCTTTCTGACTTACTTCACTCTGTATGACAGACTCTAGGTCCATCCACCTCACTACAAATAACTCAATTTCATTTCTTTTTATGGCTGAGTAATATTCCATTGTATATATGTGCCACATCTTCTTTATCCATTCATCTGTCGATGGACACTTAGGTTGCTTCCATGTCCTGGCTATTGTAAATAGAGCTGCAATGAATATTGGGGTACATGACTGTTTTTGAATTCTGGTTTTCTCAGGGTATATGCCCAGTAGTGGGATTGCTGGGTGGTATGGTAGTTCTATTTTTAGTTTTTTAAGGAACCTCCATACTGTTCTCCATAGTGGCTGTATCAATTTACATTCCCTCCAACAGTGCAAGAGGGTTCCCTTTTCTCCACACCCTCTCCAATGGCATTTTTCACAGAACTAGAACAAAAAATTTCACAATTTGTATGGAAACACAAAAGACCCCAAATAGCCAAAGCAATCTTGAGAAAGAAAAACGGAGCTGGAGGAATCAGGCTCCCTGACTTCAGACTATACTACAAAGCTACAGTAATCTAGATAGTCTGGTACTGGCACAAAAACAGAAATATAGATCAATGGAACAGGATAGAAAGCCCAGAGATAAACCCATGCACATATGGTCACCTTATTTTTGATAAAGGAGGCAAGAATATACAATGGAGAAAAGACAGCCTCTTCAAAAAGTGGTGCTGGGAAAACTGGACAGCTACATGTAAAAGAATGAAATTAGAACGCTCCCTAACACCATACACATAAATGGTTTTCTCTATCAAACTTCAGTTTCTAGAATATGGCCAGAGTTGAGTTGAAGCAGATTTGATGTTCCAGGCAAGTAGGAAGGAGGGAGATGGGGGAGAGTGATTTTCTGGGCATGGAAGATAATGAGGACATGAAGGCTGATGAACTGAGAAAAAAGTCATTGGTAAGTGGGGGAGTGATCAGGACATTGATATATGTGCTCTCTAAGGAAGTGGAAGTGGGCGAATTGTAAGCCTATGGTATGGGCTTCAAACAAGCTGGGTATTTTAAAAAAAAAAAGGGCAAATGAAAGCTTTGAAAGTAGCACTGGGAGCTAGGAGGACACCAACCAGCATCTGAAGTTCATGGGCTGTAAAGAAAAAAGCAAACTCTGCTTTTGTCCTTAGGAAGAATAAGATTTCAATTAGAGAAAGAAGGTGAAGGAACCATTCAGAGAAAGGGAAGACAGACAGGGGGTTCCATATGGCCCAGTGAAGAAGAGGGTAGAGAAGAATGGAGAGGGTGGACATAGGACTATGGGATCCAGACTGGAGGGCAATGGGTGGATGAATGATAAGACATTAGAGTTCTGAGAGTGGTTGAACAGAAAGGGATATAAGGCATGAGAGTTTAGTCTTGATGGCCTCATAATGGAAGGCCCAGCAGTTCAGATCTGTCTCATAATATAACTATAAGGAACAGGGAACTGTGGACAAAAGATACTGTACAGGCTTCCTTGGGTTTCTGGACTTTCTTGGGGTTATTACTACTAGCTAGCTGCATGCTCTAGTCTTGCATGGGCAAGTTCTTGTCTGGCTCTCACTTTATTCATGTACAAAGTGAGTCACTTCCCAGGACTCATGTGCTGTTTTCATTTTCTGAAATGGCCCTTACTTTGTTGCCAGGCTGTTGAAATCCTAACCGTTCTTTAAGAATCCTCTCAGAAGCCATCTCCGCCGTTAGGCTTTTCTCAGTTTCATCACCCATTTCAACCAGTTGTGAGCTTTATGTTCTCAGAATCACCGTAACACTGTCTGAACCATCCCAATGGCAGATATCAGTCTTCCAAATAATACAGTTATTTGTGTTTATCTCTCATCCTTGTCAAAAACTCCATGAGATAGGAAATGCAATACATTCTTTTTGCTCAAGTAGATGCTCAGTAAGTGACTTTCGAATGTAGTCACTTACTGAGTCAGTAAAGCATACTTCTGGAGGACACAACAGTATTGAAGTAACAGAGACTGTTAGAAAGAAAAAGTGAAAAATACCTTGTATGATACTTCAAATTTGCATGGGACATTTCGGTAAGTAGAAAATGCAAATTTACTAGGTCTAAGAGTTGTTTGTATGCCTCTTGCTACAAACTTGAAGCAATTACAGATACAGTAAAGCTATTGATAGAGGCTTAAGGAATCCTGTCATGTTAAATGGAAAATAACAGGAAGAAAGGAGGAGGTGAAAATTCATATATTTAAAGACTATTGGAAATACAAGGAAAGCTAACTGAAAGAAATAATATAATTCCTAGGCTTTAAAAAATGCCAAGGTAGAATTTGTACTAATACAAGTTAGTGAAGAATTTCTCTAGGCTAATGGTTGCCTAAAAATGTATCTGTATTGGGAAGCGTATTAGTTATTGGTCTGTGAAATTGCATGAAATGATTTGGAATGTGATGTTGCTTTGTCTGTTTAGCAGAGTATTTTTTAAAAAAAATATTTACAGACTACATTTTAAAAATTGAAATATAATTGACAGTTAAAAATAGTATATGTGGGCTTCCCTGGTGGCGCAATGGTTGAGAGTCCGCCTGCCGATGCAGGGAACACGGGTTCGTGCCCCGGTCCGGGAAGATCCCACATGCCGCGGAGCGGCTGGGCCCGTGAGCCATGGCCGCTGAGCCTGCGCGTCCGGAGCCTGTGCTCCGCAACGGGAGAGGCCACAACAGTGAGAGGCCCGCGTACCACAAAAAAAAAAAAAAAAGTATATGTTTAAGGCATACAGTTTGATGATTTAATATGCATGTACATCGCTAAATAATCACTGTAATCAAGCTAATAACATGTCCACTGATACAGGCTACCTTTGAACCAAGGCCAAATCTACCCTGTTTTGGGGGGCTGGGTGTGGAATTCATTAGACTTAATACTGACAAAAATAGGGTGGGACTATGTAATTTTTTATACAATTTTTAAAGGTTACACTTCATTTACAGTTATTACAAAATAGTGTAAATGGATTATTTTAGTAGCTGTATTTTTTGAATCCAGAGTTGAGTCACATGATCTGACAAAAAAAAGAATGTACTTATTGGGACCAATGGGACATAATGTTGGAAACTGGACATGTTGGGAAATTCCAGAAGTTTATGTTGTGTAACAATTCCACCACCATCACTACCACCACCACCACCACCACCACCAAAAATAGTAACAAAAATTTTCTGAGCCCTTACTGTGTATCAGTCTCTATTCTTCTTTACATGTTGTACCAGTTACAGTTCAACCAGAGACACAGAACTAGTAGGAGATATAATATATATTAAGAGATTTATTTTGAGGAATTGCCATATGCGATCGTGGGGGGTCCATAGGCTGGGTTGTTAGGAAGGACAGACAAGCTGGAACTCTTGGGTGTGAGCTGAAGCTGTATTCCACAAACAGAATTTCCTCCTTCTCTGGGGTGACTCAGGTCTGCTGGTAAGGCCTTTCAACTGATTAAATCCAGCCCATTCAGATTATCGAGGATAATCTCCCTTTCTTAAAATTACTTGCTTATGGACTTTCATCACATCTACAAAATGACCTGCAGAGTAACATTTAGATTAATGTTTGCTTGAATAACTGGACACTGTAGCCCAGCTAAATTGATAGATAAAACATGTATTATCTGATTTAACCCTCAAAAGAATTCCTCCGAAGCAATTCACACGAATGACAAATCTTGGAGCAAGGGTTTGAACCCAAGGATTGATGTAGGGCCCAGGGATTATATGCCATGCTGGAGTGCATTGTAGGAGAGAAACTAAAGCCATACATAGTTTCTCCTCTGAAGCATCTCTTGGGACAGGCCCCTTGTATTTCCTAGAGAGCAATCAATCCCTTTTAACTAGGATTGGTGACTGCTCTCAGGCTGTCACATGGAGGATATTATTCAACACCCAAGTTATAGTGATAAAAAGAACTTAAACTCATTAGCTCCCTGGAAAATTGCTTCGTTCCCTTAGTTTCATTCAAAGGGTACAAGGGAAACCAAGCAGTTTGTCTTTGTCATCCTGTTTGCCCCTCGATACATTTTACTAAGACCACGAATGTAAAACTTGATATTGAGATGGGTATTAAGCCTAAGTTAAAATTTAGGTGATGACTATAGAGGGTTTATTTTAATCTAAATCTTTCTTAGCTATAATAAGAAAGAGCAGACCATCTGGTAGAAAGAGTAGAACGAGATGGAAATGCAACAGAACTGTGAACAGAAAGGGCAATCCAGTAACTGAACTGTAGATGGGGGTGGATCGGCATGTTGTGGTGACTGTCTCTGCTTGAGCCTCTGGGGGGTCCTGGTGGAGAGGCTAAGATTGGCTGGTGTCAGGGTGGACCCTTCAAAACCCATAGGTAGGTTTTGGAAAGTACTGTTGGTTTCCAGCCCAGTGTCCTGCTGAGGCTGGGAGCTATGATCCCTGGGCTTTCCTGTGACCACACTTTTTCTCTCTTCCAGATCCCCTACTGATTGGATTTTACCTCTCAGGAAGTGCATTCTCCTTCAGGGTCTCAGTTAGATGCTCTGACAAACAACAAGGGCAACAAAAACACAAACACTTTGCTCCTGTGTCTGTGACAGACTCTGCATGCCTTACTTTGATTGCAAGCTTTCTTGAACACTGCTCTTCCTAAAAGGGAAGAACTATGTGAGTAGGCAGAATATTGACCCGCAAAGATAGCAGATCCTAACCTCTGGAACCTGTAAACGTTACCATAGATGGAAAAAGGGTCTTTGAAGATGTGATTAAATAAAAGATCTTGAAATGTGAGATTATTCTGTATTATCTAGGTGGGCCTTAACTCCAATCAGAAGTGTCCTTATAAGAGAGAAGAAGATGTGGCACAGAGAAGGAGAGGGTAGTGTGAACACAGAAATGGACAGGAGTGATGCAGCCACAAGCCAAGGAATGCCAGCAGCCATGGGGAGCTGGACAGGCAAGAACAGATTCTCCTCTAGAATCTCTGGAGGGCTCTAGGGAAGATTGTGCTCAAGCGATACTAATTTTGGACTTCTGGCCTCCAGAACTGTGAGAGACTAAGTTTCTGTTGTTTTAAACTGCCAAGCTTGTGGTATTTTGTTACAGCAACCACAGGAAACTAATACAGCATCCTAACTTTTCCTTCAGATGACTCCTAATATCTCATCATCTCCATTAAGTCCTCTGTGAAAAAATAAAGAATCCTAATAGAGATTCTACACCTCATCCAGTGCTCTATTTACTTGATCTTCAGGAGAAAACTCAAATGTTTATTGGTTTGTTGTATTGTATTTATTCTTGGTTTGTTATAAGCTGAAGAATGGAAGGGAATTTTTCATTCACTTTGTGAAATAGCCAACATAATGCTCTATAGACACTGTTTTAATGATAAGAACATGTAGAAGACTTTAAAAGAGAAAGAATTATGAGAATAATGATGTTTGGCCTTCAAATCAATACCTGGAAAAGGCCATCTGTCTCTTTCTTTTCTTATTGTTGCTTCTGATTCCTGGCTCTGTTACTTATGCTGATGGAAAGGCTTCTATTGTTCATCAATTATTACAGCTCTTTTAGCTTAATGGCTTACTTAGTATTACAATTCTCTGTATTAAATGCCTTGAATCAGTTTTCAGGCCAGTGACCCAATGGTAATAACAATAATAACAACAACAATGATAATGTAAAAGTGGACTTTATACTATTTTATGTCACTTACCACAATAACCTATAAAGGAAGTAGATGAGAAAACTGAGGTTCAAAGCATTTAAGTGACTTATCCAAGGTCAGAGCTAGTAAAGGGCAGAGCTGTACGCTTAACAATGACATGATGCAGTTTTTTAATCTTAAATCGTTCAATCTCATTCAATAATGATCACAAATCAGTATCCCAGATACAGCTCAGGCACTTCAACTCACTCCACCTTGGAAAATGGTCCCCCCAGCCCCTCTTTCCACTCCCCACTTTCCAGAAAGGCTGGGACAGCCATCTCTGAGACCTAAATCAGGTTCCAGGCATGAGGTCTAGGGAGTCTTGGGAATATGATATAATTTGTAGCAACTGGTCCAGTCCTCTCCTCACCCTCCTTTTCTCAACTCTGCTTAAGCCTCTTTCCCTGAGGATTTGCATGTATCAGTGTACATTTTGATCCCACTTGGATTATTGTACAGCTGAATTTAGAGCTAGAAGAGGTCTTAAAAATATTTAGTTCAACCACCTCCTTTGACAGATGAGAAAAACCACATTAAAAAAAATACAGAAGACTTTAAGAGAAACAAATTATGAGAATAAAAAGTTAAAAAATAAAAAGACAACTCTCCTCTTTCATTAGAATGGATTTCGGATTAGAATGGCCTGCTTGTCCAGTTGCTAAAGTAAGTTAAAGTGGCAAATGTAAAGTAAGCAAGGTTATTCTATGACATTCAGAGTTTTCTGATTATCGTACAATCTTTTTTTGCAGATCAATGCGTTTTAGCATTTTATTACAACATTTAGAGTGTACTTAGATCCTTTAATTATCCAGCTTATCTTAAACTCTTAGACATGCTTTAGGATACAGATCTTTGGAACAGCTAATCTGAATACCAATGATTTGGTTAGGGTCTTAATTCCTAGAGAAGATAGGTTCATTTGAATTTCCAATTTAGGATATAATTTCATCTTGTTTTGTTTAAAATGTCTTAATTGGTAAAATTTGTGATAATTTGGCTTTTCTGTACTCCCAAATTAAAGAATTTACAAGAGAAGGAAAAGTCAAAGAGTTGTGTTCAATATATGAGACAATATTAAAAATCAGTTCATTTTAACAGCAACATTGAGAATTTATAGTATCAGCAAATAACACTTTATTTTTCTCAAATCTGGATTTGATAGATGACTTGGCCACATCTGTTACTCTGCATGAGCACCCCTAACATGAATTCTGTCTTATAGGAAGGGAGCCACAGATTTACTGTACATTTAGAGTGGCTTTATTATGTGTACAGAAAGTTTTATGTAAAAGGATGTTTTACGTCCTTTATAAAGGATGTTTATTTCCTGCAAACGCTAGGAAATTGCCCAAGTGCTCATTAATAAGGAACTGGTTAATATAATATAAATCTATAAAATGGAACATTCCATTAAAAACGCAGTAGCTATATATATGTATATATGTATCTGTGTATATATATGTATATATATATTATACATATAGGTGGTGTAACCCTCAAGACATATTTTTAAGTGAGAAATGAAAGAGAAAAGTCTATACAGAGCACTGCTATTTGTGTTTCTAATTAAAAATTTACTTTTCATTTTGAAATAATTTTATATTTACAAACAGTTGCAAAAATGGCATGAGAATTCCTTTTTATCCTTCACCTAGTTTACCCCAAAGTTAACACCTTACATGACTGTGGTACAATGATCAAAACTAGGAAATGATCATTGATGCAATTCTATTAATGAATCTGCAGACTTTTTGCAATTTTTTTCATTTCTTCCACTACTGTCCTTTAGGGTACTTTGATCTGGGGCAGCATCTCCAGTTCATCAGTCTTTGCCTTTCATGACCTTGATCCTTTTGAAGAGCATTCATCACATATTTTGTAGTGTTCCTCAGATGGGTCTTTCTAATGTTTTCTTGTGATTTGACTCAGGTTACAATTTTTTTTGGCCAGAATATTGTAGAAGTGGTGTTGTGTACTTCACTGTTCGTATCTGGAGACACCTTTCATTGCTGGAGATGTCAACTTGATCACTTGGTTAAGGTGGTGTCTTCCAGAGTTCTCCATGGTCAAATTATTATATTTTCCTCTTTTATTAATAAGTATCTTATGGGGAGTTAATTTGAGACTGTGTGAATATCCTGTTATTTATCATACTTTTTGTCTACTAATTTGCGCAGCCATTAATGATTTTTGCCTGAAACAATTGTTACTGTGATGTTTCCATTTGTGTTTTTAAAAGTGACGTACACACCTATGCCTGTGTCTACATAAAATATCTTGGGAATGATATATAAAAAACTGCAAAAAGCGATTAGCTTTGGGGAAGAGGGCAGCTAGACAGCCAACTCAGGGAGATGTTTCACCATGTAACCTTTTATGCAGTGTGAATTTACCAGGTTCATATCTTATGATTTGGGGAGGGATAGTGGTAGGATCAAATTTGTTGATTTAAAAAGTAAAATTATCTTTTCTAGTGACACAAGAATACTGTTTGCTATCAAATTAATTTATGATAAAAATTACTGGGAGAGAAGAGAAGTGAAATTCTACTTAACAAAAAGGATTTTGCTATTTTCTTAAATACAAATTAGAGACTGTTTCATAATATTATCTGAAATCATAACTACTTGGGTTTGTGATCCAGAACTGTAGCTAGCTGGTAAATTTTATCCCTAAAATATAAACAGCATTAAAATTTCACTTATTGAAACTTGTGATAGATTTTTAAACTAGGTCTGTATTGTATAATCGTCTTTTGGTAAAAATATTAATTCTAAAGAAACATCAGTTCAGCAACAGAATATGGCACTCCTACTATTGAGAGAAGCCATGCTGAGCAAGCGTATTAGAATTTTATTTGTAACGGTCTGATATATTTCTTTTCACAACTAAGAAAAAAAATGCTTTAAAAATTCCACGTCTTACATTAACTATGATTTCTTATCACAATCATTATTGTAAGAGAAGTTTTGGAACCGTTCAGAAAATTTTAGAAACACTGACTCTTCTTGAACTTTGCTGGTCAAATACGCGATGTCTATGCTACTTGTATAACTGATGGAATACCAGCCTTCCCAGTTTGTGAGCAAAATGGGTCACATTTATATTTGTAACATGGATGTCTATGCCTCTCTTCAACAGAGGGCTCCTCCTCCTTTTTTTTTTTTTTTTTTTTTTTTTGCAGTACGTGGGCCTCTCACTGTTGTGGCCCTTCCCGCTGCGGAGCACAGGCTCCAGACGCGCAGGCTCAGCGGCCATGGCTCACGGGCCCAGCCGATCCACGGCATGTGGGATCTTCCCGGACCGGGGCACAAACCCGTGTCCCCTGCATCAGGAGGCGGACTCTCAACCACTGCGCCACCAGGGAAGCGCGAGGGCTCCTCCTTTAACATGTGAAAGTAAGTAGGAGGCTTGATCTTACATATTTCTTGAGTTATCCGCACAGAAGTCTTTTCAATGCCTTATGTGATTTCCCACCATTCCAAGTTCCTCCATGATCCCCAATGGTGATACTGTTGACTCTTGTTCTGTTCTGTTTCTCTCTTGTCATCCCTGGCTGTGATGATGCTCATCTCACTAAAACCACTAGAGAGCCATGAGGGGAAAGTGTGTGTGTGGGGGGGGGGGGAAGTGTGTGAGTGTGTGTGTGTGTGTGCACGCGCAATTACTTTGTTTCTTTAACCTTCCTGAGACTTGTGTAATCGTTAAAACAGCACTGTCAAATAGATGTTTCTGCAGTGATGGGTATGTTCTATACAACTGGCACTGCCTGATACGGTAGTCACTAACCATGTGTGACTAATGAACACTTGAACTGTAGCTAGTGCAACTGGGAAAATAAAATTTTAACTTCGTTTAATTTTATTAAGATTTAAGTGGTTGCACGTGACTAGTGGTTACTGTAGTGGACAGCACAAACTGAAAGCATGGTTTCTGCAATCTGATTGTTGCCAGCTGTGTGATCTTGGGTCAGCCTAATTTTTCTCAGCTGTTGGATGGAGGTAATTATGTACCTACTTCATAGGCTTGGTCTGAGGATTAAATGATACGTGTGGAGCACAATGCTTGCTTTATGAAAAGGGATCAATAATACTTAGCTGCTGTTTATTATACAGATTACCATGGCTCCAATCCTTCTTATTTGCAGGAGTGTTTCATCTTTTTTGAAGATTACCTGCTCTAAGTACTTGTAAGGTTCCCTTTGATGCACAGCGTGGCCAGGAATTAATGCTTTTAATGCTTCTTCGCTACCACCTTGCCGCTGGGGTTGGGAAAGGAAGTTAGTGAATGTTTCTTAGTGAACTGACACACCTGCAGGTCGTGAAACCTCATTTGCTTCCATGGTTCCCTCTGACCCTAATGTGTCCATGGTGAGAAAAAGGTCATATTCCCCTTCAGTATTAGGCCCAGTCAGAAGAATCCCCAAACAAGGGTATTGGGGCCCCAAATGAGCACTTTAATACAACAGCTCTTTCAGTTTATACAGAGACACTTTTCCCCTCTATATAAGATATAGAGGACAACTTTTGACAAGTTCTGGTAGCTGAGGCATACTGTGTCCATGCCACTATGCCCAAGGACTATGAAACCCTCAACCACCATGGTGAATTTCCACTTGGGATGTCTGTTTTTCTGTCTTCACACTGATGTCCCAACATCCCTGGGGGTAAGCCCTGTGACTTTCAACGGAGTGAATATGGGTCCTAGGCTTTTTACTCCCATGAGACTTCTCATCTCTCAATAATTTAGAGCAAAATGGATTAAGTGGGAGGAGAGACTGCACCTAACTCTACCTGGTAGCAATCTGAGGCCCAAATGCAAATGGCTCTACTGGGGAAAGATGAAGAGCCTTAGAGCCTTCACGTCCTCTAATGTTTGACCTTTCCTGTCTTAGTCCCTGAAAAACTTAGCCCCATTCTTTTGTGATTCCTTCCACTAAGCAATGAACTTTCCTAAACGATTACCAAAATAGGAGGGTATTCATCTCACAGTAAATTCTTCTTAACTTAGGGGTTTATTGATATCTGAATAGATTTTAAGGCAGTCCTAGAGAGAGTATTTGCTTTACAGGATAATTGTGAAATATTAAATATGAATTCACTGTGCTAGCAATAGGAATTCTGTCTGTTCAAAAGAGGGAGGTATATATGTTTCAGTCACTTTTTTAAAAAAGTGGTGGTGGTATGTTTCCACCTATTGGTTTTTGAGGCTTTTCTCTCCAAATGCTTGCTTGAACAAAGAAATAATCAGTAGCTATTATTGTGTATAGAAGGATAAAAAAGTCAATCCTTTGTGATATGCAATAGGGAGAAGTATTTTGAAAATGCATTTTAGCTATAACACAATGAATATATAATGACAATGATTCCCTCATTTTAAGCCTATGGGTTATGTGTGCATTAAACACTATTTCAACAATAAAGTAAGAAGTTCAAGAAAATTCTGTTTGTAAAAGACCCATAATAATACAAAAGTGAGGGCTGCTGAAGGAAAAATAATATAAAACATCCTTTCACACTCATTTACTTTGTAATTATTAGTTAATGATCCCATATTTCTTGGATTGACTTTCTTTTTTCGGGGGGTGAGTTAAAAGAAATTTTATTTATTTTTAAATTAATTTTTATTGTAGTATGGTTGCTTTACAATGTTGTGTTAGCCTCCATGCACAACAAAATGAATCAGCCATACACATACAGATATCCCCTCCCTTTTGGACTTCCCTCCCACTTAGGTTACCACAGTGCATTAGGTAGAGTTCCCTGTGCTATAAAGTATGTTCCCATCAGTTGTCTATATTATACATAGTATCAATAATGCATATGTGTCAATCCCAGTCTCCCAATTCCTCCCTCCCTACCCCTTTCAAGCCCTTTGTATCCCTTGGTATATTCTATGTCTCTATTTCTCCTTTGCAAATAAGATAATCTATACCATTTTTCTAGATTCCACATATATGCGTTATTATACGATATTTGCTTTTCTCTTTCTGATTTACTTCACTCTGTATGACAGTCTCTAGGTCCATACACATTTCTACAAATGGCCTAATTTTGTTCCTTTTTATGGCTGAGTAATATTCCATTGTATATATGTACCACATCTTCTTTATGTATTACTCTGTTGATGGACCTTTAGGTTGCTTCCCTGTCCTGGCTATTGTAAATAGTGCTGCTGTGAACATGGGGGTGCATGTGTCTTTTTGAATTATGGTATTCTCTGGGTATATGCCCAGTAGTGGGATGGTTGGGTCATACAGTAGTTCTATTTTTAGATTTTTCAGGAACCTCCATATTGTTCTCCATAGTGGCTGTATCAATTTACATTCCCACCAACAGTGTATGAGTGTTCCCTTTTCTTCACACCCTGTCCAGCATTTATTGTTTGTAGATTTTTTTGATAATGGCCATTTGGACTGGGTGAGGTGATACCTCATTGTAGTTTTGATTTGCATTTCTCTAATAATTAGTGATGTTGAGCATCTTTTCATGTGTTCGTTGGCCATCAGTATGTCTTCTTTGGAGAAATGCCTATTTAGGTCTTCTGCCCATTTTTTGATTGGGTTGTTTGTTTTTTAGATATTGACCTGTATGAGCTGCTTGTATATTTTGGAGATTAGTCCTTTGTCAGTTGCTTTGTTTGCAAATATTTTCTCCCATTCTGAGGGTTGTCTTTTCGTCTTGCTTATGGTTTCCTTTGTTGTGCAAAAGCTTCTAAGTTTAATTACGTCCCATTTGTTTATTTTTATTTTAATTTTCATTACTCTAGGAGGTCAATCAAAAAAGATATTTCTGAGATTTATGTCAAAGAGTGATTGGCCTATGTTTTCCTCTGAGAGTTTTATAGTGTCTGGTCTTACATTTAGGTCTTTAATCCATTTGGGGTTTATTTTTGCGTATGGTGTTAGGGAATGTTCTAATATCATTCTTTTACATGTAGCTGTCCAGTTTTCCTATCTCCACTTATTGAAGAGGCTGTCTTTTCTCCATTGTGTATTCTTGTTGTTGTTGTTGTTGTTTTTTTGCGGTACGCGGGCCTCTCACTGTTGTGGCCTCTCCCGTTGCGGAGCACAGGCTCCGGATGCACAGGCTCAGTGGCCATGGCTCACGGGCCCAGCTGCTCCGCGGCACGTGGGATCTTCCCGGACCGGGGCACGAACCCGTGTCCCCTGCATCGGCAGGCGGATTCTCAACCACTGTGCCACCAGGGAAGCCCCCATTGTATATTCTTGCCTCCTTTGTCATAGATTAGGTGACCATAGGTGCATGGGTTTGGATTGACTTTCTTTTGAAATTTCCTTTATGTATTTTTTATGTTTTGATTTCATGTGTAGTATTCATAATTCTTGGGTATATGAGGAGGAGATTTTATGAATAAAAGTTAATACTACTGTTTCAAGTGAGAAGAACTATTAAAATTTTACAATATTGTTTAATCAAAAAGTGCCTTTAATTACAGAGGAATATATGGTCAAAGCCAGAATATGGATGGTAGAATATTTACTTTTACAAACCTACTGAAACCTGGGGATTATTATTTTTTTCTCTACTTCTATTCTAGGACTCCAATTAACATATATTTTACATATCTCTATATTCTTCCACAGGTTACTGAGGTTCTGTTCATTCATTCTTTCTTTTTTTTAAGGCTGTTTATTTATTTATTAATCAGGAGAATATCGAACAAAAGTTTAATAACATGTATACATGGGAGAGACCCCGGAAAAGCCCTCACCTTAAATAGAAGCCCTCACCTGAAATACCGTCCTCAACTAAAGACATAAGAGGATGTTGAGGGTAGGGAGTCAGTTATGGAAGGCTACCAGGAAAAGCACAGTAATTATGATTAGCTGACATAACATTCAGAAAGTTGAAGACCCTGACGTATGACAACATTGTGTTCATTGTATTGCAAAGACACTGGTCTTCATTGCAGTAGTTGTCAAGCTCAAAAGCAAAATTAGCAATATCAATTTTGTCTGCTATTCTAATGGAATATATGGTTCCATGTGAGTGAATTTTCTATGTAAGTGAAGCACTGATATTTTCTTTAATGAGATTATAAGCTCCTTGAGGACAGAGACCAAGAATTATTTATTTAAAGTATATTTCCTAATGTAAGAACTACAGTATTAGGCACAAGCACTTAAAGAATACACCTTTTGATTTCTACATAATTTAGTTTTCACAGCCTCATTGAAAGGAGCAGGGTGGGCCAAAGGAATCCTACATGCACTCTCTGGAACACTTATTTGTTTAGGTGCTTTCATCCTCTCCCAGACACTTAGCCTTCTGTTTAGCTCACCTCCGTATCCTTGACAACAATCATGGGCCAGGTCAGTGACTCCCACGGTGTCAAATAGCTTGACCTGATGACTTTGGAGTTACATTCTCTGAGTCTGCGTTTTCACTTTGCTAATTGCTAGTTGACTGACTTTTTGCTAATTATTTTCCTTGAGTCTCAGTTTCTTCATCTGTAAAGCTGGGAAACTGATGCAAAGTTGTTATGAGACTTGCATAGAGAGATTCATGTATGTGCACTTAACCCAGTGTCTGACATACAATAGGCACCAATAAATGTCTCCTCCCTTCCCTCCCCTCCCTCCCCCCCCCTCCCCTCCCCTCCCCCCCCCCCCCTCCCCCCCCCTCCACCCTTTCCCA
>NW_021703774.1:43529455-43634257 GCF_005190385.1 Monodon monoceros | reverse complement strand
TCCCCTTCCCTTCCCTTCCCTCCCCTTCCCTTCCCTTCCCTTCCTTTCCCTTCCCTTCCCTCCCCTTCCCTTCCCTTCCCTTCCCTTCCTTTCCTTTCCCTTCCCTTCCCTTCCCTCCCCTATTTCTCTGCAGGGTGGATATTCTTTTCCCTTGTTTTATAGATGAAGTAATTGAGGTATAAAGAAAGATATGTGACTTACCAAAGTTCACTTTTATATTTAGGAAAAGCACCAGAATTAGACTCTAGCTCCCGATCTCCTAGTCATGTTTCTGCTATTAGATCTTGCTGCCTTGTGTTTGTTTAACAAAGTCCATAGATGGGATTTGGGGGCTCAAGACCCAATGAAGAAATAGATAACAAATTTCAAACAAAAAGACAATGAGAATTTTATTAACTTATAGCAATGTTTCTTCATTGTAGACCCAGTAAAAGGCTCTAAGTTTAGTCTTATGTCAGGTTTGAGTTGAATGTGGCAAAGTTACTGCCTTAAGGAATCTACAGGTGGTAGAAATAAAAAGACAGGAATCCAAAGGATGATAATCCAGTGCAATGCATCATAAGAGCCTCATGAGCCCTGTAAAGCACTAAGGGAATTCAGAGAGGTGGGAAGGGTCTTCTAGAAGGTAGCATGTTTGGGCAAGTGTAATGATCCCCTCTCCATCATCGTGGGTGGGGTTGAAGAGGACTCCAGTACTACTCATTTTCAAGTTCTTCTGCCAGTGCTACTTATTCCATGTTTTACATACTGTCATCATAGAAAACACCTGGATTTGGGTTCAAAGAACCCAGAACTCTTTATAAAAGCAGTTGTGCAAATATTTTTGTTGCCTTATCTCTATGTGGAACAGCTGTCCTGGAAAGTACTGCATTTGCTTCCCACATTTAATTAGTCACTAATGACCAGTATGGGCTATAAATGAGTTCTTTGCCTTTGTTGATGATTCAGGTCAAGCATGGCAGATGGTTCCTTATGCTGAATTCTCCAACAAGCATCTATTACAGGAAGGTGGACGCCTCAAGTTCACTAGAACAGCCAAGAGAAAACAGTTTGCAGATGGCCAGCGTTCCTGGCATGGGGATATTTCACCACAAAGTTCAGCCTTCCTTTCAAAGCTGGCCTTCCTTTCTGCTTTCTTCCTACTCCTTCCTTCCTTGCTGCCTCCTTCCTCCCTTCTTTTTCATTGATTTTTTTCTTTATTTCTTGTGTTCCTTCCCAAGAGGAGTATACCAAAGAAACAGAGACTATGGTTTCATCCCAGGTGGAATTGAAATAAATTTAAGGAGGCAAAAACCTGAAACATAAAATGATTTGTGGATAGAGATAAGTGTAGGGTGAGGAAGCCCAACCCATATTCTTAAAGGTGGAGAGAATTCACAGTAAGTGATCCATTTGAGGCGGGGTTTGCCAGGAAAGTTTCTTGAAGCCAGTTTGCTTACTTTCTTTCCTACTTGCTCTAAAGCAAGTTATTTCAGGTTCTAGCCATTTGATTCCATATGCACTTTGTTCTTTATCCACATCATGAGCATATCTACATTTTGGGGGGCTTATCGTCCAACCCAAGCTGTTCTTATCTTGTTTCCTACTGTTTATATAGTGTCCAAACTTAAGGCCAATTTATGATCAGTCTTTTTATTCTCCATATATTCTTACATTGGTCTGACTGCAGCTTCCCGTGGGATTACAATAGTGATGTACAGGTGATGGTGATAACAAGAGGGCTTGTTTTGAGCACGATTTGATTCCATACTCCAAATTAAAACTTCCTATTGGCCAAACATTGCCAGGGAAATCTTTGGTAGTACAAAGGCAAAGAACCAATATTTACTGAGGACATGCTATGCTAGATATGGTGCTATGTATTTTAGACAAATCCATTCAATTATTACTCACAATAACTTCAGTTTACAAAGGAAGGAACTGAGGTTTACAGAGATAAGTCTACTTACTTAAGATCATACAACTCGTATATGTTGGAGCTAGAATTCAAACTTAGGTCTCTCTCACTCCCAAATCCATACCTTTTGCACTATGCTAAAAAGCTTCCCTAATATAGGGCTTGTAAAGGGTTCCCAGATACTTGGGAATGCAACAGAATCCCAGACATGCCACTGCCGCCAAAGCCACTGTCACTGCCCTGGTGGGAAGAACTGGAATCAAGGGCTCGTGGGTGCTCCAGGAAATGCTGTGGAAACTGAGTGATGTGTGTGAAGATGGCTAGGGAGAGGAAGATGGCTAGTGTAAAAGATGGTCCTCTATCATCAGTTTTATGTTCAGCTATGAACACTGTGCCGTAAAGAAGGTCTGTGTTTCCAATGTTACGGCTCTGTAGTTCCACTGGTCTCTCACCCTGCCTACTGTTCATAGCTTTTTGGGGAGAGTACCAGTGTTGCCTCTATAGAGTCTAGGTGGTGTCATTCACCTTGTAGATCCAGAACCAATGTCCCCTCTGATTGTCTTAGGGCAGGGACCAGTCATCTGATTCAGTCTCAGTCAGTTGTTATGGTGTCTTATTCCTTCAAGGGTCTCATTGCCTTTTTGGCATCCCACCTTGGACAAAGCCAATGCAGTCTGTCCCATTAGCTTTTATAACTTTAAATCTCTGTGGAAATACTTAGTAATTTTAGTTCCTTTTCCTTAGGAGGCTTTGGGTTTTTTATATAAATTGTACACGTAATTTCCAGAAACCTCCATACCCACTTCTCAATGGTATAAGAGAGGGGTGGCTTGCCCTCAGCTGTTAAATATTGGAGCTTGGTCTTTAGTTCACTCAAAATGTGATTTCTGTTTAATCTCAGAAGGAGAGTAACCAAATACATGCTCCTTTCTAAATGAGATGACAGTACTCTCTGTGGCCTGGTACTTCTCAAGCTCAGCCCCAGTTTTGTATGGCCTAACTTCTTCATTCTGTTACCATCCATGAACCAAAGCTGACTGGAGGTCAAAGAAAGGCAATAGCAGGAAAGACTATTTAGAACAAGACACAGACATACAGGAACTGAAGGAGGGAAGTGCATGAGTGATGGATGGGGGAAGGGAAGTGAGGGAGTGAATTTTTAATATGGAAGGGTTTTGATTTTGAGGCAGCTTCTTCCTTGTGACAGGGACAGATTTGAAGTGAATGAAGCTTAAGCTTCAAGCCTCTCACTTGCATGAGACTCTTCCAAGGCCCTGGGAGAGATTCTATAAATTTTTGTCTATACTTTTATGCTTTTTTTTTTAAAAAAAGAAATTCCCTTCCCTCACATTGTATAACCTTCAGGCTCCACAAAGCCTGGTTTCATTCCTGCTCTTTTAGAACGGTTCTTGCTAACACAGAGACCAGTCCTAGCTTGACTAGTCGAGAATTAAGACTGCATTGGTAATTATAAACTCTGGCTGAAGGGGCTGCTTAGTGGGAAGAGGTAAGTTGGAACTTCTGGCAGCCCATTTTGTTTGGGCCAGGGATGCTAAGTAAGTTTCATTTCAAATGTCAACCTCAGTCACAGTCATGGTAGTCGTTATGTTGAGAAGGGTTCTGAAGCCAGGTTCATGAGAGGCAAGAAGTGATGGCCACTATGGATACCTACCCAATACTAGCCTTGATGTGGGTTGGACTCCATCTGCCTGGTCCAAGTGGGAAGCTGCAGTGTTACAAATATGGCTGGAAAAAATACAGAGCAAAGGGATGTCTTTTTCTGTGGTGTCTTTCAGAAAACACAAAACAATTCTTTTTATCTGGCTTCATGAATCATACAAAATGTTAGGACACCTGGCAAAGAAAGAGTCTTCATAAGAGTCTTCATAAGACATGTACTGAGCCTGGCTAATGGCTGTCCCTTGAAAGCAGAGCCCGATGCTGAACAGAAAGTGGGCTAGTGCCTCTGAGTATTTTCTCTGTCATGAGTTTGCACGTCACACGGAGACTTAGTGGTCATTTTCCATATGTGGAGTGAGGATGTCAAATGCTGTATTCTGGGCTTAACACATTCAAAGAATCAAAAATCATGGTTCATTAAACAGTTAATAGGTTACAGCAGATTTATACCATGCACTTTTCCTAAATAGTGTGTGTCATGTGTTGAATTACGTGCCCTTCCCCCCAGCCCCCACCATCCATTCAATATCTCAGACTGTGACTGTGTTTGGAGAGATGGGCTTTAGAGAATTAATTAAATAAAAATGAGGTCATTAGGGTGGGCCCCAATCCAATATGACTGGTGTCCTTATAAAAAGAGAAGATTAGGACACATATACACATAGAGGAAGAGTGCCATGTGAACGTGAAGATGGCCCTCTACAAGCCAAGGAGAGAGGCCTCAGAAGAAATCAAACCTGCACCCTGATCTGAGATTCCTAGCCTCCAGAGCAATTAGAAGTAAATTTGTGTTGCTTAAGTCACCCAATCTCTGATACTTCCTTGTAGCAGCCCTAGAAAACTATCACGGTGTGTTTGCAACGTTCCTTTGGGATTTTGTTCTTTTCCATATACTGTGAAATCTCACATATTTTTATGTTTTCTGTTGTATTCATATTTATTGAAAAGTTCTCTCCTCATTTTTTCCTTTTTTTTTTTTTCTTTGACCATGCAAGCTCTGGGCAGCACATTTAACAGTGGTGATTTTTGCCACAAGCTAGACTGACTTGATGATATTTCTATTTAGACTGCCAGCAAGATTTATTGAGAAGCTGGTGAAAAGGAGGACAATTCAAATTAATTTCACTGAAATGTACTGGAAGATGTAAATAACCCTTGGTTTGAAAATCTGGTGAGCAGTCCTGCCAGTCCAGAAAAATGTTGCTGGAGAGAAAATAGCAGAGAAGATTATAAAAGTACAGGCTTATCACAAAAGAGGTTGTTTTGATCTATATTTTGAATAACATGGTTGAGGTTAGTAATATTTTATTTCAGAAACAAGATGATGAATTTCTGTAATTATTTGGTGTGTATCATAATCAGCTGTAGAGTCAGCAAATGATGTGCACTGTAGCCCTCAAAGGCTGAGATCACAGGGAAAAAAACACATCTTGATTTGCCGTAATTCATTAACCAGAGTTCATTTGCAGTCTGCTCTTAGGAGAAAAATGTGCAACAAAAAACAAACATGCAAGGCATTTGAAAACAAATAATCAAATTTCTAGAGTGTAGAAATTCAGGCCAATCATATATCGTGTACATCTATATCTAAATGTTTATTTAATATGAATTATTGGCTATTGGCAAGAATTAGGTAGGATACTGAGGTAAGGCAAATCTTCAATCATCGAAAACTGAGTTAATTTATTTTTGTTCATTATACAGCATTTACTAAGGCAAGGAAGTAAGCTGGTTATATTAAGAAGGCATTTTCCATAGCAAGGGTAAAAACAAATGAGCTTTCCTATTTACTTGTCATCTAAGCAAGAACTTCAAAGAATAAACATCAGCCTTTAGAAACAGAGGTATATTGTGTTTCCAGTTTCACTAGCAAGAGCCCTTTCATACTAGTCACTCACATATAAATGTTGACTTGTTGGCTTTCAAAACTTTCTGATATTTTTTATTAAAGACAATAGATTTTTTAAAAAAGGGTTTTCTAAGGAAATTTGACTGTCAACCCCTGGCACTCATCTGCCAGAACTGCTAGGCGGGCAGCCATCTGCAAGGAGTCTTTCACCGCGGATGCTGTAAACCCCTGGTATGAGCCTCCATCCTCCCTTGCCTGGACCACTGCAGTAGCTTCCTATAGAGTCTACTGCACCTTAATCCTCTGTAGTCTGTGCTCAACACAACAACCAGTGTGATAATTTAAAATATGTGTGTTACAAATGCTGGAGAGGGTGTGGAGAAAAGGGAACCCTCTTGCACTGTTGGTGGGAATGTAAATTGATACAGCCACTATGGAGAACAGTATGGAGGTTCCTTAACAAACTAAAAATAGAATTACCATATGATCCAGCAATCCCACTCCTGGGCATATACCCAGAGAGAACCAGAATTCAAAATGACACATGCACCCCAATGTTCATTGCAGCACTATTTACAATAGCCAGGTCATGGAAGCAGCCTAAATGCCCATCGACAGACGAATGGATAAAGATGTGGTACATATATACAATGGAATATAACTCAACCATAAAAAGGAACGAAATTGGGTCATTTGTAAAGACGTGGATAGATCTAGAGACTATCGTACAGAGTGAAGTAAGTCAGAAAGAGAAAACCAAATATCGTATATTAACGAATATATGTGGAATCTAGTAAAATGGCACAGATGGTCCAGTTTGCAAGGCAGAAATAGAAACACAGATGTAGAGAACAAACGTATGGACACCAAGGGGGTAAAGTGGAGGGGGTGGTGGTGGTGGTGTGATGAATTGGGAGATTGGGATTGACACGTACACACTGATGTGTATAAAATGGATGACTAATAAGAACCTGCTGTATAAAAACTAATAAATTAATTTTTAAAAATAAAATAAAATATGTGTGTCATTTTCATGGTTCTCCTTAGTTCAAACCCTCTATGACTTTTGATCTGTTTCAGAGTAAAAACCAAAGTCCTGACAATGGCCTCTATGGCCCTCCATGATTTGCCCTGTCCCTCTGTCCCTTCCATCACTGGCTTGACTTGTCCTGCTTATCCCCTCTGCTCTAGCGGTGCTGACCTCTTTGCTATTTCTTAATCCTGCCAAGCCCATTCCCTCTGTCTGGAATGTTCTTTCTGCAGTTGTTTACATGACTCCTTCCTCCACACCTTTGGGTTTTTGCTCATGTCACTCTCTCAGAGAGACTTTTCTCTCGCTTTAAAACTGCCAGCCCTCCAGAGCAGCACTTCCCATTCCCTGGCCCTGATTTGTTTTTCTCTATCAGTCTTATCACCTATGATTTAGTCTCTACCTGTTTGTTTTATTGTCCTTCTTCCTCCACTCGGATAAAAACTCTGTGAAGGCAAGGATTTTAGTCTGTTTTGTTCACTGCCTAGAATCCTGTTTGGCCCATAGGAGAGCCAATAAATATTAGTTTAAGGAATGAATGACTGATGAGGACTTTCCCCAGTAACTTATTTACTTATTTGTCAAAGGCGCCAGCAAGAGAACTCAGAAAGAAACTAAATGAAATTCTAACAATGGGTTAGGGCTCAATGAAATGGAATGAAATAGAGGGAAATAGCAAAGCATTTTGTCTAGTGCCATCTTGCATTCTGCGGGAGTTGACAATAACATAAAAAAGCAAAAAGATAGACTGATATTTCCATAATAACATCTCTTTCTATATACTAAGACCATAAAAGAAACAAGTAGGCTACATAACATTCTCTTTCAAGATAATAATATTTCTTCCTATTTGTTTTTTGTTTGTTTGCCTAATAACGTAAATTATAAAAATTAATGACAGAGATGGGCCATTTTCCAGAGGTTTGACAAGTGAAAAATCCACTGATGCATTTTTTCTTGTTGCCGTTGAACAGATTTTCAAATGAAGAAGTTTAACGACTTGAGTTTTATCATTGCAGGCATCTGCTAATTACAGCTGTTCCTACGAACTGGATTGGAATATACTTTTTTCCTTTCTCCTCAAATTAAAACCTGACATAAAAATAGCCATTGCTAATTTGAGGATGAAAATTTCAACATTTTGGCTCCCAGTTATTTAGCATCTTACAGAAAAGCACTTGCTTGACTGCTCACTGGCAAAGATAAGTGAAGCCTTTAACCAATGTAAAATGATGGGATAAGATTTACATGTGCTCTCAAAGTAGTAACCTACTTCCTGGGTGAGGACAACTTTCAAAATAGATGTTAAGTACCAAAATATATGATTTCCCCTTCAGAGAGTAATATAGAAGTCCTGTGTTTCCTCATAGTGTATATCCTGGTTTTCTTCCGATCCCCTACCAGTTCTAGCATCTATCAAAAGCCTGGCTTGGAGAAGTAATGTTTAAAGACATCTAGGGGAAAGGAAGTAAAAGGCAGTGAGTATCTGTGCATTAATAATTTTTTCTCCATGATACAAAACACAATTTCTTACCAATTGTGTTTCCCTTTTTGCTATGGCTGCCAGGAAGCTCCAAGTCATGTTTATTAATAATTTTAGTAACAAAATGAGCACTTGGGGCTAGCATATTTGCTTCTTCCAGGTATTCATGGCTTCCAGATATTTGTGCTTTTTCATTTACATTGCATTATTGTGTATGCCTATGGTGAGCACCTTCACATTGATTTGTAAAATATATGGATTATAAAAGAAACAGAACCTTATTTTAGTCCTAAATGGCTTCTTTGTTCTCCTTTCCCCTTTCTTCCTACCCCAATGCCAGCAGCCTGATAAAAAGTTGACATAATGAAAAATAATAAAATTACTTTGTTTAGATTGCATTATGGTCTAGGCCTATGTAACTAACAGCACTGACAATATTTAGAGACCTTCTGTTAATAACTGAATTGTTGTATTGGTTTACTTAATTATGATGAAACAACCAAACTGAAGTTTCTGCAGTCTGGAGGGAATTATTAAAACATAAATAAGAATTATTAAAACATAAATAAAACAATGTCAGCAAATTGCAGTGTGACTATGATCCTGTGTTCTCATGTCTGTGAATAAGAGGATCAAATGCTGGAAGTGAGCTCAATGGGCTTGTTAGAGGGGCTTGTCTGTTTTAGCAAGTTTATCCCCAGTGTCTGAAACATAGTACAGGCTCAATGAATATTTGTTGAATGACTATTGAATGAATATAATTTACCATATATGATGTTATATAAACTGTACGTATGAGATGAAGCCTCATTCAGTTGTATTTCTAAGTGGAACATAGGCTGAGTGGTGATGGGAGGGAGGAAGTAATGGAGAAATTTCTCCCTAGAACCCACATAGTTACAATTTTGGTGTTCTTCTTGCCTTGGATAGATCTAGATTTCCATTTGGTGTTATTTTTCCTCTGCCCAAAGGACTTCCTTTAACATTTCTTGTAGGGAAGTTTTGCTGTAGATAAATTCTTTCAGCTTTTGTATGTCTCAATAAATCTTCATTTCTGAAGGCTATTTTTACTGAATATAGAATTCTAGGTTGACAGATTTTTGTCTTTCAGTGCTTTTTAGATGCTGCCCCATTGTCTCTTGGTTTTGCTGTTTACAACAAGAAATCTGCTGTCATTTTTATCTTTGGTCCTCTGTACTTAATGTCTTTTCACTGGTTTCTTTGAAAGATTTTCTCTTTATCATTGGTTTTAGGCGATTTGATAATGATGTGACTTGGCGTAGTTTTATTTATACTTCTTGTACTTGGAGTTTTTTTGAGCTTCTGGATATTTTTGTATTTCTATAAATATTCTTGAGATTTGTTCTGGGATTCAGTTAAGTTACTTGGAAACAGTTTGATCCTTTTAGTCTTGCTTTTAGGTTTTGCTAGGTGGGAGCAGAACAGTCTTTTGTCTAGGGCAGATTTTGCCCCACTACACAGGACAAATTCTTCTGATCACTCAATCCGATGTCTCATTAATTATGTGTTTTTCCACTCTAGCTGGTGGGAACAGGAACTATTTCTGGCTCTGTCTGAGCTCTGGGAATTATTCTTTCTAATCCTTTTGGGCAGTTGTTTCCAAGACTTCGATAGTTTTCTCACACACGTGCTGATCATTACTCAGCTAAAGACTCAAGGGTGACCCTTTGCAGATCAGAGCTCTCTCTGGTATATTACCCTGCAAATTCTAGCTTTTTTAGCCTTCCTAAATTCCCAGCTCCAGCTCTTTAACTCAGGCAAATTGTGGGTCCCAGCTGGAAGGGTCTAATCCTCCTCCATGTGTTTCTCATATCCACTCATCAGGCTAACCTGAGCATGATCTCATGGTTAAGGCCAAGGAGCATGGTTGGAAAGATAGCAACCATGGACAAAGAAAATTACATGAGTGAGCCCAGAATCAAGAGATGAAAAACTGAAGGACTGTTACTGCAATGAGTCTGCATAACCAGCTTTATGGCCCTTGATGCATGTTGTCAACTTATTCTTTAGAAAGAATATACAATGTTACCAGCAATATATATGTATACCTGTTTTTTATATGGTCTATTCATCTTTGAGTTTTACATTTTGGCTCCCAGTTATTTAGCATCTTACAGTTCTTGGTCATATACTTGATTTTTCAGTTCTTGGTCATATACTTGATTTTTCTTCTTGAGGAAACTGGTTGTGAGTCATTTACATCATATGACTCTTCTCTTGTTTATGAATATATATATATAGTATAATTTCTTTATTGATTAGCCTTGCAAATAATCATCTAAACTCCAGAAATATTGATTAATGCAAATTTTTTCTCTCTCAGTCAATGGAATTATATGAACACTTTAGGAGATATAACCAATACTAGCCTTTATTTTGATGGGAAATTTCCATAAGATAAGAACAGTTTACTTAGAGACGAGTGTGATTGAGAAACAATATGGAAGTTAGAAATGGATTTAAAAGCAAAGACGCTTAGAAATGCAAGGACTAGATGTTATCTAGTACAATGTCCTCTTTATAAAGATATGTACAAATAAGAAAACTGGGGCATAGACCAGTTTAGTTACATGTCCAAAATGAAAAACCTATTAGTGATGCAGGGTCTGGTACACAACAGGTATGTAATAAGAATTTTTTTAGTGAATAAATAAAATACAAGACTGGAATTTATGTCTCCTATGTTTGGTACTCTTAATTATATGATCAATGTCTCTAGGATTGAAAACTAGCCTCAGCTACAGGACAGAGAGAAGCAAACTGGATCCACTTAGGGAAGCACAAACTTTCAGGGTATTAAAAAAAATTTCCTCAGTAAGAGATTGTGATGGCTTTCTACAAACATCCAAGTAGTAGATGTCTTACTGTTCTCCAGAGGTGTGTGGGCCAATAAGTGAAGATGTGAATGAGGGAGGATGTCACACCCTAATGTTAGCAAAGGTGATACCAATGAGGCAGCTCCCCAAAGCCTTGGGAATGTGGAGACTTAGACTAGATTAGGGGAAAATAGTCTAAGACAGTGGTACAGTTCAGGTCTGATAAATTCAGCTGTGTGAATAATGAATAGATAGAATGCAAAAAAAGTATATCCATTCCCAATGTCAGGATGTAATTATTGTATGGAATTTGGTCTATTTTAACTTTATGTTGCTTTTAATGCCTAGGATGTCAGCTCATCAGGAATGTCTAGTAAAGTTTATCTTTTTGTAAATTACCTCTTTATCAAGTGAAGTATTAGAACTTTTACTAAATGACTAATCTGGTACCAGGTACAAGCCTGAGGGTATTAACAGTGTTTCAACATAAAGCAATGAAAAAGACAATCCTCAGTTGTTAACTACTGGTTTCCCACAGATCAAGAAAGGTAATAACTCAGCACAGCCATTTAGGCTCCTGGGGACAGGATGAGATAGGGCGAGGGATTGGACAGGTGGTGGTTATGCAGGAATGAATGTCCCAGCCCCCCAAGAACTGGACTAAATCTCCCACAGTCTTGTTTAGTAAGAATTTTATGGTTGACTGACTTGAAAAATGTTTTCCATGGTCTGTTGGTGTTAATTATCAACAGGTATTGCTGGGTATTTGCAGCTGGCCCTGGCAGGAGTGCTCCGGAGAGAACCAAGACACAACAGTCCTGGAAATTTGGCAACTGTGGTGATAAGGGAGATAGAAACTCATAGATGTGATTTGCATTTTTTAGTCCACAACAATTAAGATTGACAGGATTTTTGTATAAAGTTTATAAAGTCATGAAGAAGCATACACAATGGTGAGCTCTCCAAGGGCAGGAGTGCCTTGGTCTTTTTTCCACCTGAAGACTTTGCATTCACTCTTTCCTCTGCCTGGAATGTGCATGCTTGCCTCTCGGTATTCAGGTCTTAGCTGAATGCCACCTTCTCAGAGAGGCCTTCCTTGATAACCCAGTCTAAACTAATTTCCCCTGTACCCATCCACTTCACTTTCTCACACATCATTCTGCCTGCTTGTCTTCACAGTATTCATCATTATGTGCAATTAAATGCTTTTGTGTTGATTGTATGTCCTATGCTGGTGTTTAAGTACCAGGAGAGAAATAATACCGTCTGTCTTGGTTGCCGTGATATCCCAGAGCTCACTAAATGTTTGTTGAGTAATTGAATGGAGCAAGCGTAGCCTATTCAGTGAGTCATAAAATCACGTCAGAAGTAGAGTATATATCCATCAACAACCCAATCAAAAAATGGGCAGAAGACCTAAGTAGACACTTCTCCAAAGAAGATATACAGATGGCCAAGAGGCACATGAAAAGCTGCTCAACATCACTAATTATTAGAGAAATGCAAATCAAAACTACAATGAGGGATCACCTCACACCAGTTAGAATGGGCATCCTCAGAAAATATACAAACAACAAATGCTGGAGAGGGTGTGGAGAAAAGGGAACCCTCTTGCACAGTTGGTGGGAATGTAAATTGATACAGTCACTATGGAGAACAGTATGGAGGTTCCTTAGAAAACTAAAAATAGAATTACCATATGACCCAGCAATCCCGCTACTGGGCATATACCCTGAGAAAACCGTAATTCAAAAAGACACATGCACCCCAATGTTCATTGCAGCACTGTTTACAATAACCAGAACATGGAAGCAACCTAAATGTCCATCAACAGACAAGTGGATAAAGGAGATGTGGTACATATATACAATGGAATATTGCTCAGCCGTAAAAAGGAACGTAATTGGGTCAGTTTTACAGACGTGGACAGACCTAGACACTGTCATACAGAGTGAAGTAAGTCAGAAAGAGAAAAACAAATATCGTATATTAACGCGTATATGTGGAATCTGGAAAAATGGTACAGATGAACGGGTTTGCAAGGCAGAAATAGAGACACAGATACAGAGAACAAATGTATGGACACCAATGGGGGAAAGTGGGGGTTATGATGAATTGGGAGGTTGGGATTGACATATATACACTAATATGTATAAAAGAGATAACTAATAAGAACCTGCTGTTTAGTACAGGAAACTCCACTTTGCTGTACAGTAGAAACTAACAGCATTGTAAAATAACTATACCCTAATTAAAGAGAAAAAAAAAGAACTTTGGGTACAAAAAGTCAATGTTTTTTGATGATGGTAATAGGTAGGATTGACTATATAATTTATCATCAACCAGCAAAGCTTTGAAAATTGAACAGGTTTTAAAAATATAATACAACTATGAAATTTAAAAAAAAGTAGAGGGTATGTCTTGGCACTAAAAGTTAGTTTTCATGTTCATTAGAGATATTATAGAACATCTATAAGAGTTTATACCTTGGTAATATTAGTTGGTTCACAAAGGCATGAAATATTAGTGAATGACAGATCCAGTAAAGTTCATTAAAAGACAGTAAGGATTGTGGCATGCAGCTGTAGGTGTTTTTTTTAAAACATATCTTTATTTATTTATTGTTGGCCGCACCATACAGCTTGCAGGATCTTAGTTCCCCAGCCAGGGATCGAACCCACGCCCCCTGCAGTGGAAGCACAAAGTCCTAACCACTGGTCTACCAGGGAATTCCCTGTAGATGTCTTTTACGAAATGTCCTTTGTTTTTTTCCTGTCAGAAAGCAGAATACTGTACAGAGTAGTTTGTGGTCTCATCCAGAATAATGTTTTTAAATTTTTCCATATCACATCTTTATTGGAGACCCCAGAGAGAGAGCATGTCTCTCGGTTAGAGATGGGATAAGGCAGGAGGAGACTTTGGGATATGACATGGAGGGATTTCTTTTCTACCTGAGAATCTCCCTAATTGTGGTGACACCTTGGGGCTCTGATCAAGCAACATTTATATGACATTAGACAATGTAAAGAAGAAGAAAGAGGAGGGGGAGAAGGAGAAGGAAACAGGCTGTGATTTCACAAGGGTTAATTTCACCTGAAAACACACTTTGTACAAAACCGAAAATAGACACTCTATGTGGTCTGAGGTTTGAGCAAAGAATCAAGGAAATTTGACAAGTGCTGACGTTTGGACCCATACACTACCCAAATTTGAACCCTGACTCATAACCTTTCTGAGCCTCAGTTTCCTCACCTGTAAAATGGGGATAGTAATAGTAGCCACCTTCTAATTTTGTCATGAATGTTAAATGAGTCAATACAGTGGAAGTGCTTAGAATGGAATGGGGCCTGACACATAAATGTTAGTTTTTTGCTTTTTTACATAGAAGGAGCCAAGTAGCCAGTTACATAGGAATTGGTGGTAGAGGAGTCAAGTGTTTAGTGGCACAGAAAAGGGTATTAGGAAAGAGAGTTAAGGGGAAAACAGAATAGGACTAGAGTTATTGTTCAAGAAGCCTGAGGAAGCTAACAGAGGAGGCTGAAAAACAGGTCAATTTTCAGATTGTGGAACCGCGCAGTTTTGGGTGGTTGGAAGCTAAAAAGCCTTTGTGCATGAGATTATCACGGACCCAGGAGAGCCACATGGACCTGAGTACTGGAAGTGGGATTGTAGAATGCCTACTTGGCAATACACAGTGGTTTATCCAAGCTTAGCTAAACCTTTTATCCTCTCAAGCATCTATGTGCTTCCCTGTTTAGGAGACCATGTTGGAATTTAAGACTCAAGAGTCAACAGCACTGAGCTATAGGATCAGATAGGCATCAAACACTTGGAGGCAGATAAAAACACATGTTCTGGCAGTACCTGGATTATTTGCCTCAAAGCCAAGTGAAGTTGCAAGCAGCTTTACTAATTACAGGGTGGGAAACTCTAGAAGTTTTCTAAAGAGCAGGGAGTGGTAAATGGAAAATAATACCACAGTAGTCATAATGACTAATTATAAGGTCTAAATGTCATTGAAATGACATTGAATGTCATACTTTTTATTTAGCAAGTTGGATTATGGCTTCATTTTACTGTATTTAAAACAGTTCAGGTTTAATGGTGTTCTCAGTTCCCTAATTTTGTTTCCTCTATAATGTCTGAAGTTTCTCAACTGCAGATTTTCTTACCGTAGAGGCATTCAGAGACTGGGGCAGCACTACTATGCTACAGTAGAGATGGATACTCAGTGGGTAAGCTGAGAGACTTCTCAGAGTAGCAGGGATTTAAGTTGGGTCTTAAGAAAGAAAAGAAACTAGCATTTATTGCATGCTAAGTGCTTAACACCTAAGCATACCAGGAACTTTATACATATCTCAGCCCTCACAATAACACTATATATTAGGGGGGATTATCCTCATTTTACAGTGGAGAAACTGGGGGTCAGAGATATTAAGTGACTTAATAAGGTGATACTGTCAGCGTTTGAATCAGAGATGTCTAATTCCAGAATCCGTGTTCTTCCTTCTGTACATCGCCCTTCTATTACTTTCACGAATGAATACGGTGAGAGGGGTGGGCAGAGATTTGGGGTGGGAGAGGAAGGAAAGGGAGACATGGAAACAGCAATCGACATAGAGCAATTTGATTAAATGAATAGAAGTAGAAAAACTCATTCCTTCACAAATCTAAGTGAGCTCTTACATTATGTGCAAGACACTTGTGTAAAAAAGTTAGTAGATTAGTGAGCTAGAGAACATCTGGGGGACATTGGCTGTATGGCTAGAGGGCAACCTGTGAGAGGATGGGAGACTGTTTAGGTAACTGTGGCCTGGAAGGGTAGGGGAGAAGGAAAACTTGGAGGGCTTTGGGAGTGCAAAGAACTTAGCTGTGGCCTAGGTTGCTTTTGGAATTGACTTGGTCTTCTCTTGCTTTTCTGATCATAGGCAACCAGGAGTCACATGAGCTTCTCTGGGTTATTGTGGGTGATCTTGAACCCTGTAAATTTAAACTAGGGTTGACCCGTATTTTGAAGGTAGATGGGTGGGTGAGTGGGAGTTGATGAAGTTTGGAGTTGACGAAGTTTGTGATTCTCTCTCTGTCTCTTTTTTAAAATCATTTTGGGTCTTATGACCAATTGAATTACTCACTAAGTTCTTGATAGAAAAATAAGTGGTTTTAAAATGGTTTTCAGGAAAGCAGTTGAAGAATGGTAGTAACCTCATTATTTTGCTGTTAGCACTGTGGATGTCCCTTTTAACAGTCTAATGTTAGATGATTGATATTCTTCTTTGCTTCTCCTGAATCTACTGTACTCTTCCTACTTTTATTATAGCAATCATCACAGTTTAGCAAAATTATTACATATTTGTCTTCACCACTAGATTGAGATAGTTAGTTTGTAAATGCAAGGTGAGTTTAATTGCCTCTGTCCCAGTTCAGTGCTTGGAACCTAGTAGGTGCTTAATATGAGTTTGTTGAGTTAATTTAAAAAATTACAAACTTCTCAGGGACAGTTTGGTGATAATAGTGAGTAGTGCAGGACTGCCTAAGCTTCCACTATAAGTAAGTCCGCTGTAAATCCTAAGTGGCAAAATGTGCACCTTGTTGTATCAGGCAAACGCGAATTATCACCTGTGGTACCCTGATTGTGCTAGATAGTCCCCAAATGTGGAAAGGCGTTTGAGGCTTATCTTTTAATCAGTACTAGCATGCTGGTATGATAGTATCATTTTTCATTTTTCGTGGCATTTTCCACTTAATGAAAGGACACCATGAGCCTTGGAATGGGTGTTCTCACCACTGGGCAGCTCACACAGTGAACTGGTACTTGTTTTGAGCTATATGCATCCACAGCTTTGTAAACCACTGAACTGAATAAACGCACAAAATCCTCTGATGCTGCCTTAGGAAAAGAATCTTTCTCAAAGTTCAAGTTGTTTTTGTTTCTGTCTCAAAAATCTTATCTAAGGGAGTCAGCTACATGTATCCTTTTATTATAAAATATACTAGAAATTTTGCTTCTAATTTCTGGACAAAAGTCTTTTGGAAACGTACTGCCCCTTACCCCAAGTATGCCTTTCTTTTCAACTGGTAATTGAAAAGAATCCTCCTTTCTTCTATGGAAATTTAGGGGTACTGGAGATTTAGGTGTTAGCAGCGTCTCAGCAAAGAGGATAAATATTTGACCCAAAGTCGGAATCATTATTGACGTAAAAATGGTTTTAGTGTCATGCTGACCCAACTATTTTGACTCGTAGACCAAAGTTATTGTGTTGATAGAGTAGAAACCACTTAGGTAATTTCTCATCATAGTGGACCGCTACATAGATCCATTGGAAGTGACACCAAAAAATTTAGTCTTTTCCATCTCCTCCTTTTGAGAATAGTCAAGAACTTTGATGACTAGGTAGCTTTGGGTGGTGACTTTGTTCTTCTTTGCTTACTTAAACCATGTTACTAAACAATAAGTAGCAAACATTGGCTCTTGTCAAGTACTGTGCCAGGAAGAAAGCCACAGACCATCAGAGGCTGCTTGTAAGGAACCACTTGCAATCTAGCTGAGGAGAAAGGGCATTTGAAACAGTACATATATTACAAGCATTGACAAGGCACATAAGGGATGTTTGAAAACAGGAAAGAGCTATGTAAATGTAAGCTTTTAAGGCAAGACATGATGAATTGCCAAGTTGTGCTTTGAAGGATGAGGTGGATGAAGGACAGGGTAGGAAGGATATTCCCATGTGGCCTTTGGTGAGGAGACAGAAAAGCACAGTGTGACTGTGCTTAGAAAAGTGGTCAGTTTTCCTGTTTTACATAAAGCAAAGGTCTTATACAGAGAAATGTCCTCCTAATATTAATCTGTCAGCTCAGGGACTTCACATATGCAGTCACCTCTCCTTTAGAGCCATCCCCTTACCTTTTCCCATGTTTCCATCTGGCTAGGCTTTCTCATCTTCGGATTCCATCTTAGACCTCACTTTCTCTCACCAGTATTCTTGAACTGTAAACCAACACTACCTCCCTTTAAATTTCAAACATCTTTTCTCCTCAACTAGACTGTAACTTCCAGTGTTAGGCCATGTGTCCCCAGAGCCCTAAATATAAGTCTAAGCAGACTGAGGGCGACATCAAGTGTGTGTTCTTGACTGTTTATGGTCCTAGACTAAGCACCGAGTCTCACACCGGCTAAGGGCCCATAACTTGCTGTCAAGTACATTCAGTGAAGAACAAAGAATTGAACAGACTCAGCACACTGAAAGGGTAAATATTACCAGTATAAAGAGAATGAAAGGTCTTTCTCTCTTCAGAAACTTTGAGAAAATGTTTGTCAAGGGGCTGGGGATTAGGGAAATGTGGGGTGGGAGAACAGGGAAGAGAAGTGATTAGAAGGTAAGAGTGTGAGGGTCAGGAAGGAGAAAGGATATTGTGTTTTAACCTGGTTCCTAGTCACTTACCTTCTTAACAGTTTCATTCGGATGATAGCTCATTTTGTATCAGTCATCTCCCAGCCATCAGTTGTCTTGATTTAAATTATATTGAATGTCTAATACTCAAAGCATATTTATATCTTGTTAATTCTTGCACTTGAATTTCCTTCCCTCTCTTCCTTTCATCCATTGACTCTCATTCACTGGTTAACTCATCTGAAGAATATTTGAGGAGGTACTTTATGCTAAGCTCATAAAAACTTTGGTAACTGGATATATCTTGTGAAACACAGTAATCCAAGTTTACATGCTTAATTTTTTTTCTCTTTGCAATTTAAGCCCAAGCAATTGTTTTCATCCATTTGGGTTTTCTTAGCAGGATGTAAGGATTTAGATGGAAAATCCTGGCTGCCGTGACTATATTAGTAATGTAATCTGAGTCAGGCCCTTCAAAGTTTTCTATACAAGGTTACAGGGTAATTTTTTTTTTTCATTTTGGTCAAATTCTCCCCTACCCCTATCTTCTTCAGCTGTTACCAGGGAGTAAATGGCTGAGAACTCCAAGTACAAAAGATAGCTTTCACACTGCACTAACCCTTAACAATCTTTAAACAGGAAGAGTAAAGGCAAAGTGAAAAAAGGAACTTTTTCTTACCCTCATCATTTTCCAGTTCTATATTAGATAGAGACAAGAAAAGATTTTTACTCTGAAATCTCAGCCATTTCAGAGGCTTCCCTTAGCATTCAGTGATATACAGCGAGTGTGTAGGGCTGCCGCAAAACCCCCTGGGCGTCTGAGTTGGTGTTACGTGCAAGGCTGAACATCCATTCCCAATTCAGTGTCTGTAATGGTATCAGTTTGCTCTTTCCTGTGTCCACTGATAAACCTCAATAAATGATACTAAAGGTTATAATAGTGATGGACCTTGTTCTAGAACTGTGTTATAATCTGGGACCTAGGAAGCCACTGGCAAAATCCAGTTAGTGACTACTGGGTGGTGGTCAGTGTTTCAAATTACCAGAAAAATCAAGTTGGCATAATTCAAAATAGTGGATTACCTGTTAAGTACAAGCACATTTTAATGGAAAGAAACTTGGAGAGAGATGTTTAAGATGATTAAGACATGCTTAATATATTTCCCATGGTCCTTCCTGATCTGGCCCTGGAACACTCTCTCTCATTTTGTTCTGGCTAGTTCCACTGTCTTTAGGTCTCAGTTTATGAACAATTTGTGCTGAGAAGTCTTCCCTGACTCTCTTGTGTATAGGTTCACTGATTGTCATGCTCACGTCTATTATAATACTAAATGCATTCCTTCTCTCTTCCCTCCCTCCCTCTCTTCCCTTCCCTTCCCCTTCCTCTCTCCTTTCCTTCCTTCCTTCCTTCCTTCCTTTTCCTCTTTTACCTCCTTCTTTTCTCCTTCTCTTATAGAATCGTCCATCCTGTTGAGAAGAATCTATTAACCTGGTTCTGGTTAGGATGATACTGGTGAGAGCAGTCATGCCAATTAATTTTTTCCTACTCCTTCTAGAGGAACTCAGGGTCCACTGGGATTCTTCGCTATACTTTCTGAAATATGTTAATACATGATTCTCTTGGCCATTTAAGAAATATTGTACAAAAAAGTTTTTTGAGTATGTACAGATTTCATAAATCAATTAAGTGTAAATATACTATTGCTCTAAATATAATATGAATGCATATTAATCTAGTTTTCTTCTTTTAACTCCTGCTGGAGAAAACCTTCTAAGGCCAAGTAAATTGGCCTTTTTTAAGGTATTCATCCTATTTGACCATTTCGTGGTAGTCTTTGGTCTCAAGTTGACCTTCCTATCTAGTCTGCTTTCCTGGTTCTCTTATTAATTCTAACAACAGTAGTTTGTTTGTTTCCTTCATTGCCCCTCTTCTTCCATCCACACTTTGAATGCTATATCAGCTAGGATTGCGTTTGGCTGTACATACTGAAAAACCTTACAACAGTGCTTAAATTGATTCAAATTTATTTGTTATCAAGTGATAATACATGGGAATTTATTTGCTATTAATACGTCCTGGGGCAGTTCTTTTCCATTTGCTTTAATTTTTTAAACCTCTCGCAAATACAACATATATAGAGAAAAGTGTATAAAATATAAATATGCCTGTTATCAAATCATACAATGAACACCTGTGTAACATCACCGAAGTCAAGAAATAAAACGTTGTCAGTATCCCCCAGAGACATCCCATGTAACCCATTCCAATTCCTACCCCCTTTCTCCACCCCAAAGATCAACTCTCTCCTAATTTTTGTGGTAGTTGCTTCCTTATATTTCCTTACAGTTCTACAGTGCTAAAACGGTATTATTTCTAAGTATACCAACTATAGTTGAGCTTTGCCCATTTCTGGCTCTTTTATATAAAAGCCATACAAAAATGTGTTTTTGTAAGTTTGGTTTCTTTTGTTCAACATTTAGTTGTAAAATTCATTCCTACTGTTATATGTGGTATTCGCTGCTAGATGAATTCTATTGCATGAGTATGCCCAAACTGATTATCTAGTCTGCTTTTGATGAATATTTGGGTAGTTTCTTATTGTTGAGTGTTATGAGTAGAGCTGATATGAATGTTCTCATCTGTCTCCCAAGGTGCATTTCTTTAGATATGCACAGAGGAGTTGAATTGTTGGGCTTCGTTTTTTTTGGAAATAGAAGTTCTCTTCAGTGATGTGACAGAACCGGGTAGAGCTCACTCAGCACGACCCACAGAGTCACCTCCCAAATGGATTTTGTCTCAGAGCAGAAGAGTCAAAGTGAGGCTGACCCACATGTGGGTGGGGTTGCAGTTGTCTGGCTCATTTAGTTGTTGAGAAAAGCAGCTGATCAGAAAGGGAGGGAGGGGGGTTAGTTAGATGCTAGTGAAGGAATCCCTCTATCTCTCGGGCATGTTGGGGATTGAAGGAGAGGCTCAGGATTGGCTCTATTTGGAGACCTCTTAGTTGTTTACCCAGGACTAAGTAAGCCTCGGTGGCATATTAGAATCAGAAATTTGGGCAGGTGGTCCTGGAAAACTTCTCTCAGAAGGTGACATTTGAAGAGAAACCTTAATCATTTTGGGGAAGAACATTCCAGTGAGAGAAGAGCATTTACAAGGCCCTGAAGTGAGGACACTGTTGGAGATGTTAAGGAAACACAAGATGGCCCGTGAGGCTGGAGCACAGTGGGCAGGAGGGAAGAGGGGCAAGGCTGGAGCAAGATGGGGGAGGTAGACCAGAGGCAGGGCTTGTAGGACTGTGGCCCGCAGAAGGGAGTTAGTGGACCTCAGTGTGAGGGAAGGAGTATTAAGTTGGGCAGTGAACCAATCTGATTCATCTTTCAAAGAGATTACTCTGGCTGGATTGCAGCGTTGGCAGGAGTGGCAGCTGGGAAACCCGTGGGAGGCTATTTCTCAGGGAGAGATGAAAGAGGCTTGAACTAGAGGGTAGTGGTGAAGGGATGGGTTAGAGCTGGAAAAACTGAAGGCAGAAAAGTTGACTGTGTTTCTGTGGCTTGAACAATCAAGTGGAAGACAGTATCATGAACTGAGACAGGGAGGGCAAGGCTAGGAATCATTTGGGGCAAGGGGAAGAGGAGGCAGTTGTAGCAAAAAACAGTTCTGTATTGACCATGTCAAGTTTGAGAGGCCTGTTAGGTATTTCAAGGAAGCATTCAGATACATGAATTTGGAGCTGAGACAAGTGTTCCTTACAAACTGTGAGGAAATCTTTATACCTTTGGGCCCTATCACATGGCCTGGTACATGGTAGGCACTCAATACATGTTCAGTGAATGAATTTATTTAAAAAATATACATGGAACCCTTACCCTGGGCCAGGCACTGTTCTAGGAGCTGAGAATATAGCAGTGAACAAAAATTCCTATCTCCCTAGAACTTAAAATGAATAAATGCATGCATGCATGCACACACGAATAAATAAATGAATGAGTAAATGAATGAAATGTGTATCCAGGTAATAAAGTGTTTCTTATTCGATTTTTTCTCTCTGTCTTAAAAACATCTTTGAAAATATTAATTAAGAATGGAACTCTCCAGCAGGATTAATTATAAGCATCATGTCTAGAGAGACTTACTGATAATAACCTGTTTTGCTTTCTCTTTCTCTCTTTAACTTGGTTTTCTCTACCTTTATGTGCCTGAGACCTGTGTATCGGTCGGTGTTACAGTAATTGTGGTAGATGGGTGTTATTTACAGTTGCTTCAGAGTCGATTTCTAATTTTCCCTTGAAAAATGTTATTCACAGGCACCCTGTTTTTGCTTGCAGGTGTGAAATGGCTCTGTGACCCACGAAGCAGAAGCAAAACGTCACTTCCGAGGTTTGTGATAAAATTTCTTGTTAGATTCTTCAGGTAGAGCGAGAGGCCTTTCTCACGGCTGTGACACCCTGTACTGCCGAGGCAGAGAAGCTGAAGGGAAAACTCGGGTGCTTTCGTGGGGAGTGCCTGTGGTCTCACCACTGTGCTATATAGAGTTCCAAGAAGTCTGGTGTTAGTTAACATTTTGTAAATGGATTTAGCATCTTCTGAGCTTTCAGGGAGTTTGTAACTTCGAACAACCTGCAGTGATTCTTTTTGCCCAGTGAGGTATTCATTAAATAATACAAATAATTAATTCCCATAAAACATCTTTATATATTTGGATTCTTATATATTAAATATCATGTTAATTCCCAGAACAGATTATTCAGTTTTCTACACTAAGCCCTACTCGACATGATGTTAAAAACTGTTTGTTTGTTTTGGACCCTGGTTTTCATTGATAACAAAGGAATATAAGTAGCAGGTGAGGTTTTGCCTCATCAACGAAGTGGATATTTCTTAGAAAGTTCATTTTCAATCAGGATTTCCCTTTCTGATTGCCTTAATCAAGGAAAAGATAGCCTCTCTAAATGAAATACCCCAATCTCACCAGAATTAGAAAAGGCAAATACCTAAAATTAAATTTCCAAAGGCCTGATCTTAAAGAGTGTTGAAACATTTACATATTAAGGGATGTGTTCCTTCTTCTATATTATGTGCTTGCAAGAGAATTGATAGTTGCTGATTTGGGAGAGCTTGAAAAGAGCACTCATGAATGTATGTTTTATGATTTAATATATGCTCTCCGCTTTTCTTTCTTCCTGTCCAGTGTATTCCCTTTTGAATCTTGGGACTCCCCATACCAAGTCTTCTCCAGGTTAAGATTAGGAAGCTGGTTCAGAGGCATCAGCGTCTACAGAGAGAACTCTGCTGGTGCAGCGAGCATCCTTCCCTTCTTCCAGTACACCACACAGTGGACAAGAAAAGATGAGCTTTCAAACGTGGGTAGGTTATGAAGCGCATGTAGTCCATGCTAAAGATTTTGATTCACTTCCTGTAGGTGATGGCAAATAGTTGGAGGATTTTAGTGGAGGAAGAAGAGAATCAGGTTCGTCTTTTAGAATGTGACTGGTGGCGGTGGGGAATATGATGGTGAATGGCATGAATCTGGGAGCAGGAAACCCGTTAGGAAGCCACGGCAGGGGATGGCTATTTTCCACTCCCGCCCCAGCTTTGTGTTGAGTGTTCTCTGGACATAGGCCTAAGCCTAAGCCTCTGGTTCTAGCCACTAGTTTGGAGGGCAAAGAAGTTGCAACCGTTGGCAGAAATA
Organism: Monodon monoceros; assembly: GCF_005190385.1. Taxonomy (NCBI): domain Eukaryota; kingdom Metazoa; phylum Chordata; class Mammalia; order Artiodactyla; family Monodontidae; genus Monodon; species Monodon monoceros. Next base: position 43,610,403 of record NW_021703774.1, on the reverse strand, counting down.
AAGATTATTCATCTGCCCTCTTTCCTGCAGCCCTGGTCCCGTTTCCCCTCATGGATAGTACGAAGAAAATCTTCACTGGTGTTGCCTTTCTCTGTATCCTTTCTAGGATTGGTTATCTTCCACCATTACAAAGTTTAGTGCCTTAAAAAAAAATCAGCAGAATTGGAAAATCTCACTTTGGGAGACGGCCTGGTCCTTCACAACTTGTTCCTCCAAGCAAACTTGATTTGTTTGTTAAAATAGGAATGAAGAAACTCTTCTGTGAAGCTTCCTTTTCAATCTGACGTGTACTAAAAGCTGTGTGTTTCAAGAACTTGACTGTGATCCTCCAACAGGTGAAACTCCCCAATCCCCGCCCCCCCCCCACCTTGCACTGGCTCTTGGTGCCATCACAGCTTCCTGGGGAGGGCTTTGAGGGGCATGGCCTGATACGTGAGGTGTTGAGTCTTCCCTGGGGTCAGCTGGCTCTTTTCTTGGGTTGAAAAAGAAATGAAATTCTTGGTGTATGTATTTCTTAAGCATATGCATTTCTTAAGCATGTCTCTATCACTGGGGATTTGTCTTCCTATTTTAGGACTGAGTCTCATTTCAGTGTAAGTGTGAGGCAGGAGAAAATATTTCAAGCCAGATTTCCTCCCTAATTGTTGCTTCAAGTAAAAGGAAAATTGGGCTGGGTGTCTAGAGAGCTAAGTTTTAAATGTACTCCATTACTAATTTAAATAAAAATGAAATAACAGTTTGTAGTACATAATTTTTTCTGCTAATTCTTGCAGCTGACTTCATTTATTTGATTTCTCCTTTGATTTTAATATAGAGATGTATCTCAGAAAATCTTCCCATCAGCCTATCCATATCCGTCTACTTTTCTTTCCACACGATGTCTCTAGCTTGAATGTCCTCAAGCTTTCGTTGACTAATTGAAAGAAAATGGCTTGAGATCTCATCTCATCCACTGAAAAGAACTCCAGAACTGTTCCACATCTCTGAGAAGATGGAAGGTGGGTATATTAGTGAGTCTACCTTACAGCCAATAGTCTACATAAACTACGTAATAGAGAATGCTCCTGAATTTGGATCCAGATTGCCTTGGATTGAATCCCAATTCTGCTGCTTCCTCTGTGACTTTGGTCAAGTTACTTAACTTCTCTGTTCCTCAGTTTCCTCACCTTAAAAATAAAACAGTTATTGTCTCCACCTTATGGGCTTGTTTTGAGGGTTAAATGAGTCAATAACTTATAGGGTTGTTAGGAAGACTGAGTAAATTAATATATATAAAATACTTAGCACGGTGCCTGACCCATAGTGAGCATTATACAGCTGTTTATTATTCTTTCATGGCTCATTTTTCCTTTGCTCACTGGCTGCTACCCACAACCGTCTGGCCAGCTATTGCTGCCATGCCCTTTTGCACACAGTTTTGCCTCATGCCAGGCACCAGCCTTCTTCCTTCATTCTTCTGAAGGCATTGCACGAATAAGGCTGCTGTGAGTAATAATAAAACTTAATAGCTAACACTTACTGAGTGCTCACCTATGCCAGCACTCTTATTAGAACTTAACATCTCCTAGCTCATTTAATTCTCATACCAACTCTGTGAGATAAATGTGATCATTTTCCTCAATTTACAGATGAGGAAATTGAGGCACTAATCAGTTAAATAACTTGTCCAAGGTTACACAGTTGGTAAAGAGTGAAGCTAGATTTTCGAACATCATTTACTTACCATTCTCCTGGCCCTTGTATATATAGGGAAGTATCTGGTTTTTTCTTCTTCTTCTTGTGAATGATATCCTTAGAGTGTACTCCTTTGGCAGGTCAAATTCCTCATCAACAATAAATGGGGGGGTGGGTTGCAGGAAGAGAGGGAGGGAGTCTCAGTATGCAATGGTGAGCCTAAGGAAATATCTGGAGTATACTGAGAACCAAGTGCGTGCTGCCGTTGTATGAAGCCCTCGACATCATTTTCTTAGGGAATTCTCATGGCCACACTCACTTTCTATTATGGTCATTTACATAGTTTTAGGAAGGCAGGGACTTGCCTTCAGGTTACACATTGCTCATGAGTTGTTAAGACAAATTTGAACCCAGGTCTATCTGGCCCCAGAACATCACAGAGCATCTTTTCACCGTACCATCCTACCTTCCTCAGAGTTGACCAGAGCGTTTATGCCTTCAAGCATTTGATGCTGTGTGACTTTTCTTTTGGCACTCCTCTTCCCCTCTTTTGAAAACCTCTCTGATTTAGCTTTTCTTTTCAACAGCTCAATCATATGAACAAATATTTGAGTGTCTGTATGGTTAACATTAAGTAGGAGTAGTTAAATGGATTAAGGATGCTTATTGAAATATTTAACCTTATCACCCCAAGGAGCTGTAAATGTAATGCCAGTAAGTATCATTAAGCTTTGTTCATCTCAATAACAGCTGGTATTATAGTATTATGAAATGTTAAAGCACAGTTTCTGCCCTTGAGATGGTCACCTTGGGTGGGAGGAGTGTATGTGTGTGTGTTGCATGCAAGTACCATTTCTCATGAAGTTCTCCCATCAGGACCCTCTCTAGGTCTACTCAAAGCAGCCACCCTGTCGAACTGCTTTGCCTGCTGTCCCAGATTATTCTGGGAATGTGTTTTAAGGATTTGTGTCAGACAATCAAGACAGCCCAATAGGCTTGAATTCTTTTGTTTTTTTGCCTGGCTGAACAGCTTAATTGCAAGGCAGTTATTGGATGCATGTTCATATCACTGGTGGTGGGATGTTACTGGAGAACTCTGGATTGGCTACCGTTAAGCCATGTACACTCACCTGTTGGGTTTGTAGAACTTGCTGGTTGACAAAATGGTCAGCTTCCAGAAAATGATGGATTATAGTCAGGACTTTCATGTTAATGTGCTCTAAAGGTGACTTTCTTTAAACTTTTTGATTAATATAGTGAAAAACAGTGTCCAGATAAAGCACTGTGTAACAAATTACTGCAAAATTTGTGGCTTAAAAAATATCCATTTATTATCTTGGTGCTGCAGTTCAGAAGTCTGAGCAGGCTTGACTGGGTTCTGAGCTCAGTGTCTCACAAGGCTGAAATGAAGGTATCATGAGAGATTGTACATGAGAAATATTTTCGATTCTCTGAGCTGCAGATTATATGACCGTTTTAAGGACTATCTCATATGACTTGATACTTACACCAGACAATTAACTATAGAGATTTGAGAGGGTGAACATTTTAGTATTCCATTTAATTTGGTACAACCGGGCTTCAGTATTTTTTTAAATTGCAGTATAGTTGAGTTACAATGCTGCGACAATCTCTGCTGTACAGCAAAGTGACTCAGTTATACACATACAGACATTCTTTTTTTATATTCTTTTCCATTATGGTTTATCACAGGATATTGAATGTAGTTCCCTGTGCTATACAGTAGGACCTTGTTGTTTATCCATTCTAAATGTAATAGTTTGCATCTACCAGCTCCAAACTCCCAGTCTGTCCTCCCCACCTGCCCCCTGGCAACCACAAGTCTGTTCTCTATGTCTATGAGTCTGTTTCTGTTTTGTAGGTAGGTTCATTTTTGCCATAGTTTAGATTCCACATATGTGATATCATATGTTATTTGTCTTTCTCTTTCTGACTTACTTCACTTAGTATGATAATCTCTAGGGCCATCCATGTAGCTGCAAATGGCATTATTTTGTTCTTTTTTGTGGCTGAGTAATACTCCATTGTATATATGTACCACATCTTCTTTATCCATTGATCTGTCGATGGACATTTAGGTTGTTTCTATGTTTTGGTTATTGTGAATAGTGCTGCTATGAACATAGGGGTACATGTATTTTTTCGAATGATAGTTTTGTCCGGGTATATTGGGCTTCAGTATTTATTCAAGCAACATAACGTCTTCTCTTAATCAACCATTGACCATCTTTTTCCCTGACTAAAACACTGTATCGGCAGTCAGCATATCCAAGTTGGGCTTTTAGTTGTGCCACTTGAACAAATCATTTTTCTGTCTCTATTTCTTCCTCCTAAGATGATATTAATCCTACTGTTTACTCCTTAAGTATATTTCATCTTGCAAAACCTGTGCTCAGCAGATGCCCAGCAGGTGGTATACAGCTTCTTGATCCCACTTTCTTCTGAAGCCAGTGTTCATCTCAGAGTTTCATACTGGGAGAAGTAACCTCTTTGTGAAGTGACTGTGCATGCTTCATCCCTCTGTCCCATTAGTCCCTTGGTTACCTGGTGCAAGAACATGTAACCTTTGTATTGTACTTTACAGTTCACAAGGAGGACATGACCCATTCAGTATCTGCAATGGACTGAATGTTTATGTCTGCCCCAAATTTATGTGTTGAAACCCTAATCCCCAAGGCGATGGTATCAGGTGGAGGGGCCTTTGGGAGGTGATTAGATCATGAGAGAGAACCCTCATGAATGGGATTAGTGCCATTATAAACGAGACCTCAGAGAGATCCCTAGCCCCTTCCAGTGTTTGAGGTTACAGTGAGAAGGCAGCCGTCAATGAGAAAACAGGTTCTCACCAGACACAAATCTGCCAGAGACACGGTCTTGGACTTCCCAGTCTCCAGAATTGTGAGGAATAAATTTCTGTTGTTTATAAGCCACCCTGTCTATGGTATCCTGTTATAGAAGCCCAAATGAAATGAGTGTCTTATTTTATTCTTTCCATAATTCTGTGAGGTAGATATTATTATGACTTCTGTTTTACAGGTGGAGTGAGTAAGGTTCAGGAAATTAAATGACTTATTCAACTTCACATAAGAAACAGAGCCAGGACTGGCACTTAAGTTTCTGACTTCAAATCCAGTGCTATTTCCACCTCACCTCAGCTAAGCAATGAGAGCTGCATGTAAAAAACTTTCAGATATGAGGAATGACTTCAATATTTGGTCATTCTTTATTTCTTGTGCTGTTTCAACTCTAATTTTTGGCTCTTTGGATTTTTTTTCTCAAATGTATTTTCCCAGAATCCAAATCAGCATATTGGCATCGTCCTGCATGACTATTAGTATCGTCCTGGGGCACAGCTATGTGTGGTATGGAAGAAAGTAACTGAGAACAAAGGATTATTTATAATGTTGCCTCAAGGTCAAAAGGAGTTGTACCGTTTCCATATTCGCCTCAAATGTTTATAATTTACATGTTTTAATTCAAGTCTGAAAAGGGTGGGTATTTTATTGTAGGAGATTCTCAGGTATATGGAGATCTCTAAGATTTACGTCTTTGAGACTCTGAGAATCCCCTTCACAGAACAGTTAACATAAGAACTTATATACAAAATTTTCTGTACAAATCAAGAAATTTATTCATCCTTAGCATTGTTTCTTAATCCCATTCCTAATGCAATTATTCATGTATCCATTAATTCTAGAGATAGTCAATTGAGTAGCAATGTGTAATAGTGGATAGGAGGTAGGATTCTGAGGTCAGGCTGTCTGCGTTGAAACCCAAATGCTGCCATTTATTTGCTGGGTGACCTTGGCTATTAACTTAATCTCTCTGTGCCTCATCTATAAAATGGGCATGTAATAGAACCTACCACTTAGGGTTGCTGTGAAGATTGATGAATTATTAAAGGTAAAACACTTGGAACCATGACTGCCTGTGCAGGTAGGACTTCTCAAAGAGCCCTCAAAGATGTCCTGCCCTAATCCCCAGAGCCTGTGACCATGATGAAGCATCACTGCCACAATCGTGTTATCCAGGCACCATTGACCTTAGACAGGAAGATGATCTGGTGGACCTAATCTAATCACACAGGCCCCTTCTAAAGCAGAGAACTTTCTCCAGCTGATGGCAGAAGAGGAAGTCGGGGAGATTCCAAGTGTGAGGAGAGCTTAATGTGCCATTGGCAACATTGACAATGGAGCAGCCCAACTGAGAAGGAATGTGGGCATCCTTAAGGAGTTAATAGAGACCCTGGGCTGACAGCCAGCAAGAAAATGGGGACGTCAGTCCTGCAGCTGCAGGGACTAAGTTCAGCCAACAACAGGAATGAGCTTAGAAGTGGATTCTTCCCAGAACCTCCCAATAAGAGCTCAGCTGACTGATATCTTGACCTCAGCCTTATGAGATGCTATGCAGAGAACCCAGTCAAGCACACCTGGACTTCTGAACTACAGAACTGTGAGATAATGGATGGGTGCTTTTAGCCACTAGGCTTGTGGTAAATGGTTATGCAACAATAGAAAACTAATAGAGTTACATAGAAGTGCTTAATAAATATTAGCTCTCATTATTACATTTATTATTAGACATCTTCAGTGAAGGATGGGAAAACAATGTTGAACAAGAGATGGTGCAGGTCCTCAAGGAGTTTATAGTCAAGAAGATAAACCATTTCATTTTTTTCTGACACCCAGGCTCTTTGAAGATCAATCGCTATTGCATCTTGTACATATTTCTTCTTACTTTCCTTGCTTTGGTTCACTTTTATCATAAATATTCATTTTTTTAGTTTTTTTCATTTTTAGCCAGTAGCTAGACTATGTTTAGCTGCCAGCAGCAACTGTTTGCCATGAGGGAACTGGGACCAGGATTTATTGTTGTCTTCTGTGCATAACCATTAGGGGGTCTGGGAAGCTCCTGGGCTTGTGCTCAAATATTGTAAGTCATACCACTGGGGACAGCTGTTTCTAACAAAGGATCTATATAATCCTTTATCTCTAGAATCTACCACCTGGTGTTCTCAACAGCCCTGAGCACAGAACAATTCCCAGTTTAATCAAACTGGAATACAAAAGGAGCAGTGGGGGCCACACTGTGAGATCCCCTTGAAGTTGTTCCAAGGGAAAGGGACCTTTTGTTACAGAGACACCTCATTTTAGAGTTCAGTGACCTGTGACACTTCCCCAGCTGGCAGCTCGGTAGGGACCTTCTGATACCTTCCTGCACTCAAAAGCCACTTTTGGTGGGCAGAACAATGAAAGGATCATTAAGGGCTACTTGGTGGGAGGGCGGTGGGGGAAGAATGAGAACAATAATGGAACAGTGGTATTAAGGAATATGCCTGCAGTGATTTTATGATTTTTATTCAAATGTGAGCTGTCTTCAGTTTCTGAGTCTTTGCTTTATGGTAAGTTTGGTGGGTGTTTGTGTATATTTACTACAGGTAATGAGGATAATATCATTGGACTTTTTTTTAACATTCATTTTAAAGCTCTTTGAATTGGAGCTAGGGTGGAAAGGGTGAACCCATTTGCTGCGTGGACTAATTTTGAAGCACCCAGTCCCCTTCCTGAACTGGAGTCTTGTTCCTTCCTACTGAGGTTTTTCAGAAAAAAGACATGAACCATTCCCAAAGCCATTTCGATATCAAAATGCATTTTATAGAAACCTCGAGTTGTAAAGCTGGGAAGCATCTGAGTCATTTGGTCTCACCCAGCCAATGCAGGCGGGAGTCCCCATGACCACATCCCCAGGGGAGATCATGCAAGTGTTTGAACAGCAAGGCAGTCTGAAGAACAGGAGCTTGGGGGCAGGCAGAGCTGTTTCATTCTATTACTTCGTGGCTCTGTGATCCTGAGCCAGATATTTGGCTTCCCTAAGCCTCAGTTTTCTTATCGATAGGGGGGATAATTGTATTTAACCTTCAGCCTAATTGTGGTGATAAAAATAAACAATGTAAAGCGACTCCTAGTAATTTCCATCTAACAATAGTTTTAAAATTTCCATGGTTTAAGTTATTACAGGAAATGACTTTGGCAAACCTAGGTCTAGTCTGGAGAGGCTGGAGGTTAGGGAAGAGGGAGGGGGTGTTAGGTGAAGTCCCTGAACTCCAGACCCTTATGTCCAACTACCTTTTTGATATTTCCTGACAGGGGTCTAATAGGCTTTTCAGACTTAATATATTCAAAACCAAGATCCTATTCTTTTTTTTCCTCACACTAGCTCCTTGTCTTTACATCTCAATAAATGGCAGCTCCATCTCTCCTTCTAGCAGTAATGGTCAAAAACTTTGACGACATCCTTGATTCCCTCTTTCTCTTGACCATTCAATCTGTCAGGAAATTCTATTGACTCTACCTTCAAAATATGTCTAGAATCCAACTACTTTACATGACCTCCACTGTTTCTGAATTTGGTCCAAGTCATCAGCATTTTTCAACGCAGGAGTCAGAGTGATTCTGCAAAAATGTGTCAGACTGAATCACTCTTTGGCTCAGAACTCTCCGACGGGCTCCCCTGTCGTTAACTAAAAGTCAAAGACATTATAATGGCCTACAGCACCTGTGTGTGTCTGTAAACTGTCACTAGTCCATGAGGAGATTAGGAGGTTGTGCCAGAGTGTAAACCAACTATGTCCCTGTTTAATTGGTTTTGGGATTCTCTTTTGAGAGAGTCTTTTAAGACCCCTGTCTTGTTCTGTTCTTAGTTATGCTGGTCTACTTATTGTTAGACCCTAACTCATAACTAAATGTGTAAGGCTGAAGGAAGCTCTGATGTCCCTGGCAGGCAGAGAGCATGCAGTGCTGGAGGGGTGAGCTTCTACACTCCCTTATCTCTAGTTGTTTATCTTTGATTTCTCCTTTTCTATAAAGAAGAATCCTGCACTCAAATCCCAATTGTCTAGAAAAATTTCTCTCAAATATGTTTACTAATCTTGTTACTATGTGTCAGGCACTGTGGTAAATATAGCTGGGTATACCCTCATGAACAAGATGGCCTTGACCTCATGGAGCTTAAGGTCTACCGCAGCACAGCCCAGTAGAAATATAATGTGTGCACATGTTGTGACTTAAAATTTTCTAATAGCTACATTAAAAAAGATAAAAAGCAGGTAAAATAAATTTTAAAAATATATTTCACTTAGCTCAATGTATCTAAAATACCATCATGCCAACATAGCCAACATAAAAATTATTCATGTGATAGTTTACATTTTTTTTATTGTACTAAGTCTTCAAAACTTGCTATGTATTTTATGCTTACAGCACATCTCAATTTAGACTCACCACATGTTAAATGCTCAGCAGCCTCATATGGCTGGTGGCTACTGGACTGGGCAATGCGGGGTTTACCGACACCAGATACATAATCACACAAGTAAATATTTGGATTACAATGGTAATACGCACTTGGGAAGAGCTTGGGAATGCTAAAGGTGAGACTTGAGGGATGAGTTGGAGTTAGCCAGGTGTGAAGGAATATAAGAGTACTCCAGGCAAAGGCAATGGTCTGTGTGACAACTTTGAGTTGAGGGAAAAGGAGGCCAGCATTCTGAAATTTGTGAGTGAGGGGGGAAATGATGGCACTAAGAACAGAAAGAGAGAAATCATCCAGAAGAAATCTATTTTTAGAGAAAAGATAAATGTGATTTTAAGATGTTGACTTTTGGGTGAAAAGAATAGAGATGTGGGATAGGAAAATGGGAGAAAGGAAAGACCAGAGATTTAGCCTTTAGAGTTGGTGGAGCTGGCAAGTTACCTCTTTTGTCAAAGTCCTAATGTCTGGACTTCTTTTCTGGGGCCGCTTGTAGGTGGGCTGGAGACCACAGCTGGGAGGGAGTGGGGTAAGTTGGTGAAATAGATCAGGAGGGGGAAGAGATAGAGAATGAACATGAAGTGTATCCTAGAGAGGGCCAAAAGTCATGAAGGGAGATTAACTCAGTGATGAAGTCTTAGGGCCAATGGGAAAAGGAATGAAAGTTTAAATCAAAGGGGTGAAACCCTGGGAGAGGTAGAATGGAATGGGGGAGCAGAAATAAGAAGAGGGGGGTTAAGTCAGCTGGTAAAAAGTGATTGGTGGACAGTCGCTCTCTTCAGGTGGCGGCCAGCAGCTTAAATGGGTGGTGGGTGAGCCAGGTTTAAAAGAGAGGTAAAAGGTCCAGTACACACTTTAAACAACTATCATGTTACCAATACTTCTGCACACTGCCAGTTGCAGAGGAAGTGACCCAGAGTCTGAAGACAGGCCCTGGAAAATGGGCTGATCCTTCTAAGGGCCATAGCAAGCTTCTATGCCTGGAGAGAAAGCTTACTTGTTTGGGCACTGTGGAAACCTGCCCCAACTGTTACCTCCCATGCTCTTATAATCTGGCAAGCAAGGTGTCTGGTGCTCTCAGCAAATCTGAAAGAGATGGCAGTGATGAAAACTGGTGCTTATCTCTCAGATGGTGAAGTCTCTCTTCCACCCATCACCAGGAGAGGAGGCAGGGCATTCCTACATCACTAGGCCTTGGGTCAAAACCCACAAATTTTAAAGCTCGAACTCCATCATGATTCGCTCAAAGCTTGCTGCATCTGTGCTGAGATCACCCGAAGAAGTCTGATTCCTAGGCTCCCGGAGTTTGTGTTTTCCACCCTGTCACCTGGAATGCTGAAACAGTAAAGAGTTCTCTTGGCTGCGTGAGAGAATGCAGCATTTGGTTAGATGGGCAATGAGCCTGTTTGAAGACCCAATCATGAGCTGGGCACCGACTGCAAATGCTGCAATTAAAAACAAAACAGAATAAAACCAACCTACAGACCAGATGCCTTTTAGCAGGAAAAAACTGTGTTAAAATAATGTGATGATGCTCATCTTTGGAGGTGATCCTGGCTTTCAAGGACAGACGTTTTCTCAATGATGTTTGTGGAAATGTTACTGTCTACTCTCTAGGTCTTAGCTCTGACAGTATGCTCCCCTCATGATTCCTGAAAGTTAAGGATGATAGGTGCATGAATATGAAGGGTAGCAATGTATGGGATAGAGATCATTTCCAAGACTGGGAGAGTCATTTTTAATCTAGGCTTGTCAAAATAACTGCGTCTACATTTACTGATCATGCTGATTAAATAATGATTAAGGGCTGTGTTAAATCATTCTGGAACCATACAGACCTAAACAATTTTAAGTAAATTAAAAGAAAATATGCCTAGGTCTTTGATTATAAGCCATTCTCTTGGATGACAGTGCATTCAGGTCTTTTGTGGAGGAGAAGAGGGAAAGAAAGGATAGGTGGCTGAGGAGGTGAGGGGCTGAATGGGACCAGATGGCTCAGGGCTTGGAGGTCATGACAAGGAGTTTGGGTTTTATTCTAAGAGTAATAAGAAGCTAGGGGAGTGTTTCACACAAGGAATATTCACAAGATCTGATTTGTGTTTTTAGAAGCTTACACTGGCTTCCTTGGGGTGCAGCCATATTGGATCTAGGGGGAGAGTGAAGTTCCCATTCTAATTCTGCTCATGTAGCTGCTGAAAGGCCTGATTCCCAAGGGATGTGGCAACAAAGAGAACTCAGAGGCAGGAAAAGAGCAGGCCATGCAGAGGGGAGATGCACAGCTCATCTTTGTCGGCTGATTTTAGTGCAAATTTCCTTTATTACCGAGGGACATTTCAGGGTGCGTACAGATTACATGCCAACCTTCTTATCCTCCTTTGTTTGGAGTCAGTTACCAATTAAGAAGCCCCTCGTTTTGCCCCTCTGCCTTGGCTAAAGGAAGCCAGGGCATACTCTGGTAACCCCTCTGCATAAGTCTGTGTAACTGAATTCTTCTGTTTCATCCTGACTCTCGCCCTCCAGAGCTGGACTGGACTTATTCAGCTGATGTCTTTCTCTCCCTTTGCTTCTGAGGTTTCTGGAGAAGCAAAGTCTGTTTCAGTCTGGGGGCAGACTTATCTCTATAGTTGCTGTCTGGGGTGGCTTTTCTTGAAGCTGCATGAATCCCCAGGCAGTGAGCAATCTCTGGATTTTGTCCTTGGCCCTTGCCAGGCACCCTCCCCACTTTTTTTTTTCCACAGGCCCCTGGCTCCCTGGCCTGCTCTGCTCAGCTGAGACTTCTGTCTCTATCCACACAATCTCTTCTCTAGTGAAGCGTTGGCTCCTGGATCCAGTCTGCTTTCCTCAGACACAGGTTAGCATGCCCCTTCCTGTCATTTTTCACATCTTGAGCCCTGGCTCCTGATAAATGTGGAACAAACCTGTTTTCATGTCATATCCCAGGCCTCTATGCAATAAATTTTACAACATTAACATTTTGAAAATTCAACTCAGTTATTTTAAAGGTCGTTTCCGTGGAGTCTTATTAACCAGATTTCTTTTAAAGTTTTTTTGTTATATTTTTATTTCAAAAAATTTACCCTCCATATACAATTTTCTAAGCATCTAAACCCCTCAAATTGTTTAATCTCTCTGTCTAAATATCTACTGTTTTTCTTAATGAATATTGTGATATATATATGTACATATATCTAAGATCAAATGGCTTTTATAAAAAGCACTCAGAATATTCTTAAGTGTACATTTTGAACTTTAAATTGAAATGTGTCAGATCTTTTTACTTTAGTAATTACAGTTAAAGGTAATTTTAGCTCTAATATTTAAAGAAGTAGACCCTAATAATTACATCCCTTTGTACATTAGTAAAAACTGATATTCCCATTACAGAACAAAGGTTCATTGGAATTGCCTCTTTGCCCAGCATTCTGGATTAAGGTAGTGAGGTGAGGTCTGTTCCTTAAGTTTTCCACGAACGCAGACTTAATGGGCTGGTAGGGGAAGAAACAGCATTTGCCTTGGAAATTGTTTGGGTCAAGCTTTTGGGAACTATAAGGCCTTCTCAGAACTTAGTGAGGGTAATTGAATGATCATTCTTGGATCTTTTGTTTTTCCAGTTATAAATTCTCTTGTGGCTTAATTATATATGAGAATGTAAACAGAGAAGGGTCATTAAGCAGCCTATAATGAGGTCAAAGTGCCTGTGGATTCTCCACCTGCCTTTTGTTGGATTACATATTAATATTTCCTGGTAATGGACAATAAACTAGGTGTTCATAACTGTTTAGGACTCAAACAGAAAAGTGTTTGCATAAAATCCAACATTCATTGGCTTCAAAGTGGGCTCATATGAACATCTCCCTCCTGTCTTCCCTGACTTAGAAAAGCAGGTGCCTTTACAGTGGTCCAACCCAGAGTCTTTGTGGAATTCTACGTCTGCACTCTTTGCTTCACCTTGACCTATGGCTTTTTACAATTTATGCATCAATGGAGCTTATTATGGGAGTCTTTTCTTTTTAAAAAATTGAGAACAAAGGGAATACAGTTTAGAGATATAATCCTTTTTTCTCTCTATTAATATTCCTCCCATCTGTCACTGTTTCCATCAAGATGATTTTTTCAAATTATAGGAGCATTCCATGTTCACTGTGAAAAATTAGAAAATACAGACTAGCGAAAGGAAAAAAGAGTTACCTCAAATTCTACCATGCAGAAGTGACCAGTTTGGTTTATAACAATGTCCTCATTAGGGGTGCCTTGGGGTGCACACCTGTTTCCAGGAACTGTTCATGGGGGTGCTGTCTATTGTGGATCTATGTATGAAAGTTACTATTACTAGAACCAGGAGAGACAAACTGTTCTTGAGACTAAGTATAACAGGATAATGAGAAAGTGGTAATAGTACAGTGTCATGTGCAACCAGGGCCAAAGAAAGGTGGCATTGTTTGCATGTTTGCCATCCTGTGGAACCACTTGCCTGTGTGAGGACAGAAGAGGTCCCTGTCAGGGCAGTAAATGGTTTATAGCTCAAACAGACTCGGACTGATTGCAGCATGATAGACTGAATAACATGGGATTACTCTGGCATTGCTTTTCTTCTTTAAAAAGTCTTTGAATTCTTTTAAGCAGCTGACTTCATTTATATTTAAAAAAATATCAATTGAAACAACTCTGAGCTCTACTACTACTTATTAAATTAGCAAAAAATTAGTAACAATGGCAAAATCCAGTGCTAGTGGAAGAATACGGTTGTATGTTGCTAGTGACATTTCAAGTGCTCCAGTGATTCTGGAGTACATTTTGTTCAATTATCATAAGAGCAATAAAACTGATTTTGTGCCCTTTCAGTCAGTTATCACACATGTTATGAGATAGAGGTCAAGGAAATAATAATAAAAAAAGGAAGCCATTTATATAAAAAATGTTATAGCTTAAGTTATGGGTAATCAGGAAAATCATTGTCAAGAGACTCTCTTTCTATTTTTATCATTTTCAGAAATGTGTTTCATCCACTTAGGGGAGCTCTTCTAAGTATTGTAGTCTTTGAGTGGTGACTGAGCCCAGGGCTGTAGGAGAGAAACTTCTCAATTAAGTGGAAGGACACAATTGGTGACTTTCTACACAGAAAAACCTGCTTGTGGATTCCCTTTACTCCTGCCAGATTTTCCCAATATATACACTCATGTTGATTGGTAACGTAACAGAATGCAGAATTAACAGGGATCTTAGAGGATATCTTATTTAACTCATTAACTGAGACAAGTACCTCCTCTAAGTATGTGGGCAGATGTCTGCTCATTGCTTCAACTCACTACATCTTGGGACAATTTGTTGGAAGCTCCATTATTTAGGAAGTTCTTCCTTATGTTGAAACAAAATCAGCCTACTTGCAACTTCTACCTGTTAATTCCACTTCAGTCTTCTAAAGACATGTAGAATAAATCCAGTTTCCTTTTAAGTCTTTTTTTTTTTTTTTTCCTCCCCAGGCTGAAAATAGTTCTTTTAGACTTTGCTCAGATGTTCAACATATGCTTATTTTTCTCTGGAAGGATACCAATTTGTTGATGTTCTCCTTAAAGCACTGCAGAAGGAAATGACTGCAATACCCTGTGTGTAGTCTAAACATTGCAGAGAAGGCCTAGGAGGATTGTTCATTCTTGACACCACACTTTTATGAATATTAAGACCTCGTTAACTTTTACTCATGCATTTACCCATATTCTGTGTGTATACAACTAAAAGCTATTAATATCTTCATTTATGTGGTTGTTTGGGTTCTCCTCTATTCTGTAGAATTGCTTACTTGAATCTAAGTGCAGTTCTTCATCAAAATATATAAATATATATATATATATTTTTTAAAGAAGATGTTGGAGGTAGGAGTTTATTAATGAATTTATTTATTTTTGCTGTGTTGGGTCTTCGTTTCTGTGCGAGGGCTTTCTCTAGTTGCGGCGAGCGGGGGCCACTCTTCATCGCAGTGCGCGGGCCTCTCACTATCGTGGCCTCTCTTGTTGCAGAGCACAGGCTCCAGACGTGCAGGCTCAGTAGTTGTGTCTCACGGACCTAGTTGCTCCGCGGCATGTGGGATCTTCCCAGACCAGGGCTCGAACCCGTGTGCCCTGCATTGGCAGGCAGACTCTCAACCACTGCACCAACAGCGAAGCCCAAAATATATAAATATTCTTGCACTAATCTGCATTTTTGCCTATATAAATGCCCATCTAACCACCACCCAGAACAACATATAGAAATTCTCCAGCACCTCAGAAGGTTCTCTCATGCCCCCTCACAGTCAACAGCTCCCCACATGTAACCATTATTCTGACCTCTGTAACTGTAGATTAATTTTGCCTGTTTGAACTTCATATAAATGGAATTGTGGGATTCCAGTTCTCACACTGGTGTCTGTGAGATTTATTCATATTGTTGAGTAAAGCTGAAGTTTACTCTTTTTTTTATTGCTATGTTGCATTCTGTAGTATGAATTATACCACAATTTATGTATCTATTCAACAGTTTGTCTTTTTTGAATAAAGCAACCATGACAATTCTAGTACATGTCTTTTGGAAGATACAAGTACTCACATCTGTTGGTTATATATTCAGGTGTAGAATTGATGAGTCATGGGGTATATATATATGTTTTGCTTAGTATATGCTAAGTTTTGTTTGGTATACACTGACAAACAATTTCCAAAATGGTTGTACTGGTTTATATTCTCACTAGTAATGTATACAGTTTCAGTTCTTCATATCTTTTCCTGCACTCATTATTGCAAGGTCTTTTAATTTTAGCCATTTTAAAGAGGTGGATGGTGTTATCTAATTGTTGTTTTATTTTGCATTTCCCTGACGACTGGTTATCTGTATAATTTTCATGTAAAATTAATTGCATGATTCAGCTCTCTTGAATTCATTTTGGATTACTATTTCATTATCCCAGAAATTCGCTATTCCACCTAGCTTCTTGTTATCCACTCATTTTAGTTATGTCATTTATCCTCCAAGTCCCCATAATACAGGGATGTGTACAGAATATGGCATCGAACCCCTCTAAGTTGATATCAATGTTTTGACTGGTATCCTTGGGTAGGCCCTTCAACCAATTATGAAATCAGCCAACATTTCACCATGTTCTCAATAAAATTATCTAGAAATATTGAAATTCAGATCCTCTTATGCCTATAGAATTCTTCTTATCTATCAGTCTAGTTGGTATTCCTGTTGAAAAATGAAGTAAGTTTAAGTTGGTATTCTTTGTGAAACCACAATGCCTCCTATTAATCATTTAGTCCCTCTCTGTGAGCTTACAAATTATCCTGTTGATTTCCTAATGATATATCTTCCACTTCATAAATGTAAGATAGCATTTTCAACTTCTTACTTAAAACAAAAGTATGGTTCATGATGGTCTCCTTGTTTCATTCAATTGCCATGTTTAAGTTAATTTTCTTTTTTATAAATTGAATCCTGCCTTAATGATTTTAAGATAGCTCATTAGTTTACAAGTACATAATCAGTACGTTTTTCTTGGAGGATGGGAATTAAGAAGTATTTGACAAGGTAAGTAATCATTCATTAATTTATCTCTAAACTTGAATTTCTAATTATCTGATTTTCCTAATCCCGTATATACTAAAGTACTGCTTTACTTTTGCAAATGGGCAGAACGATAGAAAAGATGGATAGTGGGAAAGATTTTTTTAGAAAAGAAGATAATTCAAAACTTAAAACCACTTTAGATCATTTAATGAAATTATCTTGGTGTATTAACTGGATCTCAGTGAGACTAAAGAGATCGTCAACTTTTAAAGTGAGAATCTGGTCTAGTCTTGAGAAATATAGAAGCAATAACAGAAATAACCAATTTATATTATAGGGCTACATTTGCTTGTTATATTTCTTTGTGATTTAAGCAAGGAAAGTAAAGATTTCATGGAATATATTCAATTAGCTAGAGCAGATGCCTTAATTGATTGGAGAGTTTTTGGCCACTACAACCCCCAATTGGCTTTGTCTTTTATGCTTCTCACTATATTGTAATAAAATGAGTCAAAGAGAAAATAGAGGTTATCTAGTTCAGTGTTTAACATTTACCCATGAGGAAAGTAAGACCCAATGAAACTAAATGATTTGCTTAAATTTTACCAGCCAAGTAGTGGTTGAAGAAGCAGACGGACAATGTTTCTGCTCTCACGAAGATCACATTTTAGTTGGAAGGAGACCTGGAAGAAGCAAAACACAAACACTAGAACAGAGCAGATGGTGGTAAATTTTAGACAGAGAGACTGGGATACATCACATTGTGTGGCCAGATCTTTCGCAATTTAGTTCTCTTTCTGCTTTACCAAAATTCTTCTTGAATGACTGTTTCAAAGAAATAGAAGAGATAAATGACACAGTACTTTGCATGTGTATTGAAAGTCAAAAATACAAATTTATTTTCTTTCGATTAACATATTTGTGTGGGTTTTTTTGCACGGGGGGGTCTTATTATTGTTATTGAAGTATAGTTGTTTGCAATATTGTTAGTTTCAGGTGTACAGCACAGTGATTCAGTTTTTTTTTTTTTGTAGATTATATTCCATTTTAGGTTATTACAGGATATTGGGTATAATTCCCTATTCTACACAGTAAATCCTTGTTGCTCCCCTTGTTTTTTAAGAAATACAAATTCAGAAAATATTTCCAGAATGAAGATATATGTAAATGAAAAATATACTCAAGGAGCTCAGAAAGTCCAGCAGTGTTTCTTAGGGCAAGTGAATTATATAGTTTCATCTTTGAAACTATTTTTTCCAACATATTGATTAAAATCTTCCCAGAGGGGTTTGATGAAATGGTATGACTAATGACTAATCTAGAAATTATTCCAATAGCTTTTCTAAGGAAGATTCGAAAAATACTCTTAGCGGCCTCCTCAAATCCTAGTCAGTGTACACTTTATCTAATTTGGCTGTCCTTCAGCTTTCCTGCTAACAAACAGGGAAAACATTTAATGTCAAGAGCTACATTAAACTTCAGGGAGATTTTTAAAAAATATCTGAGATAGGATCCTGGCCCTCAGGGCTGCCATACTCTAATTAAAGAGATAACAGTACCAGGTGGTTAGTGTGTTGAGCAAGCAGTACAGATAAGAGGTTTGATGGATATGCAGAGGAGGGAGAAATGCCTTTCTGCAGGAGGAAGGCTTCCTGGGAGAAGTTATGAGTTGGAATGGACTTTGAAGGATGCATGCTTTGAAAAAGAGAATGCTGTAATTATAGCAGCACTTGTGAAAGCTTTCCCAAATAAAGCTTCTGCAGGGACTGGGGCAGGGATTATTATTGTTCCCCAGTGCCATAGATCAAAAAAGTCCATTTGTGATGAACAAGCCTGGGTGGTTGGAAGAGGTGAATAGGGTAGGGTAGAGCAAAGGAGGAGGTGAAGGATGACTTTGCAGTCTGAGTCTGGGTGACAGATGGCTTCATTCATGTGACTGAGAAGTTCTGAAGGGAGAGCAGGTTTGGAGGTAAGGTCACATTTAATGTTAGCAGCAAATCTGACTCAAAATGTCCATCAGATAGTAGGAGTGAAGGACTGGGCTAAGGGTAAGGTGATGGTAGTGTTGAGGAATCACCTATGTGAGTACTGGTCAATGAGAAGGGGGGATGTGGGCACTCTAAAGTGAAACATTGACCAAGAGCCATTGATGCCTTCCACTGGGGCATTTCTAATTGATCTCCTAGAGTTAAATGATTCCTTGGAAGCTTAAGGGAGCTGACAGTTATTGACCCAGTACTCACCTCACTCAATACTCGATGTTAATGACAGCAAATGGGGCAATCTATATTAGTACCCACATAGTCCTACTCCTGCTTATTGATAGAATGAAATATATATGCTATATGCCAAGTATCTATCTCATATCCTTTGTGATCTAGACCAGGGCGTATTGAAGGTGGAAGGAGGCACAATTCAGTCATGCCAGGACAACACGTGTAAACCAGGACTGCCCCACGCAAAGCAGTAAGTACGGGCAGCCTACATACTGAGGAATTATAACATAATTACAAAAAAGCGTAAGGTAAAAAAGAGCAATTTTTAATGTCTTATTAGCTAAGTAACCCTGAATAACCACTCAACCACTCTAAACCTTCGTTTTCTCATCTGTAAAATTTAAAATACAGTAAGTCCCCTACATAAGAAAGAGCTCTGTTCAAAGAGCTCGTCCCTAAGTCCAATCTGTTTGTAAGTCCAACAAAGTTAGCCTACGTACCCAACTAACACAATCAGCTATATAGTACTGTAATAGGTTCATAACACTTTTCACACAAATAACACATAAACAAACACAAAAAATAAAGAAAGCATTTTTAATCTTGCAGTACAGTACCTTGAAAAGTACAGCAGTACCAGCTACATCACCACTACTTTTATGCTTGCTTCCAGACATCCTGGGTTTGAAGTAAAGACACTGAACTACTGTACTCTATATGGTATAGTGCACAAAAGCACAACCACTTGTAGAGGATGCACGGACCTGATAATGTACGCAGACACTTGAACTAACATGATTGGACTTGCGAACACATGTTCACATCTTTGAAAGTTCGCAACTTGAAGGTTCTTATGTAGGGGACTTACTTAATACCCTTGTTGCTCTACAGTTCTTTTCAACACAGCATGCAGGGTGATCCTTCCAATACGTACACTAGTTCTGAGTACATGGATGAAAGCAGAGAGACCAGTTAGAAAACTGTTGCAATAATCCAGGTCAGAGGTGATTTTAGTTTGGACTGGAATGGTAGTAATGAAAGTTGTGAGAAGAGGTTAGATTCCAGATATAACTTGAAGAAAGAACCTACAAGAATTTTTGCTGAGAGAATGAGGGATGTTAAGGAAGAATATAAGTTTTTTGGCCTAAGTAACTGAAAGAATAAAATTACTATTCATGAGGCTGGGAAAACTGTGAGTGGAATAGATTTTGGAGGAAGATCAAGAGTTCAACTTTGGAAATTTTAAGTTTGAGATGTCAATTAAATATCCAAATAGAGGCGTTGAGCAGGATATTGAAGTCTGTAGTCTAGGAGAGAGTTTGAGCTGGAGATATACATTTGGAAGTCACCAGATGACATACGCAAGTATGTGATGGTCCAAGGTCTGAGCCCTGTGCATTCTGACTAAAAGAGAAGGTAAAAGAGAAGGAAGGAAATAGCAAAGCATGTTGAAAAGGAACAGCCAGAGTGGTAGGAGGAAAACCAAACAAACATGTCTTGGGAGAAATCAGAGGAATATTTGTTAATGGGAAGGGAATTATCAGCTCATATGAGCAGTCATCTGCTGATAGATCAAGTCAGATGAGGACTTAAAATTGATCACTGGATTTAGCAACATGGAGGTCATTGGGGAGTGGTGGGGTCAAAAGCCTGAAGTGGAAGGGTTTAAGAGAGGAAGGGAGGAAAGAAATTGGAGACAACAAACCTAGACAACTCTTTTAAGAAGATTTTCTCTAACAGCGAGAAGAGAAATGATGTAATAGTTGGACGGGAAAGGGAAAGGAAGAGCACTTTTTCTGCCAAGACGGACAATGATCAAGTAGAAAGAAAAATGGAAAATATATCAGTGAGGAATGAAATTTGTGGAAAATAGAGCTAGTATGCAAATGAAAGGGGATGGTCTTTGCTAGTCTAGTAATAAGAGCACATGGCAGCAGATAGATGTGGGGTTGATGTGGAAAGAGGTCAAGTCCCTGGTTTGTTCTAAGTGTGAGCCTGGTCATTCCTCAAGTGAGCTAATGTCTGCCCCGTGGCTTTGTGGGAGAGAGTTGTGTGTCCACTGTGGACCTTTGAATAAGGCTCACTAAAGTGTAGTATATTAATATGAGTTTGGTGCTTTCAGTGTGTGAGACATTGGAAGTCTAGGGTTTTATCTCAGTTCCATGTGAATTTCCCAAAGTGAAGTTATTTCTCTGAACTTCATTTTCTTCATCTGAAGGAGAGAGAGAGAGAGAGAGGGAGGGAGGCAAAGAGCACTTTTCTTCTCTTTCTTTGTTCAGAAGCATTTATTACTTCTTAATCCTGTGCTTCCCTCATTCTGCTTCATTAAATTCTCCCACCCTCTCTCTTTAAATTCCCCTTGTTCAGAAGGCAAACTTAAACCACTCTTGAATAATTTCCTTTTTGTTTGGTGGCAATGTACTTTTGTTACTGTCCAATGACACTTTGCATTGGAGGAGCATTTTTATGGCTCACAAGTACTGTCTTATAAGTTATATCATGTTTATGGTCAAGAAAGTATCTGACATTTAACATATTGTGATTTGGGGAAGCAGAGCGGTTAATTGACTAGCTAGTAAGTGGTAGACCTGGGCCAGAAATCAAGGTATTTCTCTAATAGTAAAGTGACTACCTCTCACAGTATTAAATTGCAATGTTAGAATGGACGCTTATACTTGAATGTAAAATACAAAGAAACTAAATAAAGAAAATATTCAAAATATATTCCACCATTTCTTTCTTGTTAAAAAAATTTTCTTTTTTTAAAATTAATTTTTATTGGAGTATAGTTGATTTACAATGTTGTGTTAGTTTCTGCTGTACAGCAAAGTGAGTCAGTTATACATATACATATATCCACTCTTTTTTAGATTCTATTCCCATATAGGTCATTACAGAGTATTGAGTAGAGTTCCCTGTGCTATACAGTAGTTTCTCATTAGTTACCTATTTTATTTATAGTAGCATCTATATGTGAATCCCAATCTCCCAATTTATCCCTCCCCCTCTTTCCCCCTTGGTAACCATAAATTTGTTTTCTACATCTGTGACTTTATTTCTGTTTTGTAAATAGGTTCATTTGTATCCTTTTTCTAGATTCCACATATAAGCGATATCATATGATGTTTATCTTTCTCTGTCTGACTTACTTCACTCAGTAGGACGAGGTCTAGGTCCATCCATGTTGCTGCAAATGGCAACAAATTATTTTCTTTATACAAATAATAGAAGCGTATATCCTTGTTTTAAAGAATTCTGACAGTACAGACAAAGCAAGTCCCCATTTACTTACCCCAGTCTCACTGCCCTTCATGGAGGTGACTACTGTTAGTTTGTATTATCTCTCTCTTTTAAAAAGTGGCCTCTGGTGTTGTTTTATCTGGTTTGAAAAGTAGTATGTTATTATAAGAAAAAAAGAAGAAAAAAATCAACAACTCATTATCTCACTAAACAGAGATAAATATTTCAGTGTATTTCCTACTAGTTTTTTATCTATGCAAATATTTATAGTCATGCATATTTTACATAATTGTAATTTTAGTGCATGTACAGTTGCCCCGCTTTTAAAAAGTTTTAACATTATAAAATGGACATTTTCCCATATTGCTAATAATTTTTTGGAAACATCTCGTTATTTTTTTTTAATCTTATTTCTTTATTTATTTTTGGCTGTGTTGGGTCTTCATTGCTGTGCACGGGCTTTCTCTAGTTGCGTCGAGCGGGGGCTACTCTTCGTTGTGGTGCACGGGCTTCTCATTGCGGTGGCTTCTCTTGTTGCGGAGCACAGGCTCTAGGCATGCACGGGCTTCAGTAGTTGTGGCGCACGGGCTTAGTTGCTCTGTGGCATGTGGGATCTTCCCAGACCAGGGATTGAACCCGTGTCTCCTGCATTGGCAGGCTGATTCTTAACCACTGCGCCACCAGGGAAGTCCCAAACACCTAGTTTTTAATGGCAGCATATTTCTTTAGTTAGGTGTGTTCCCGTAATTTAACTATTTACTATAATATTGGAAGTTTCCAATATTTTTGCAATTATAAATACTGTTGAGATAAATTATCTCCTTTATAAGGTGAGAATGTTTCTTTTTCTCCCTAACAATGTGCATCTTCATTTATGGACCCTACTGAGTGTTTCTGTAGGAAGAGAGACCAGGTACCATGGTAATTATTGATTCTCATTGTCTGGGTAAGTGCCTCACATCTACTGAGGCACTTATATCAAAACAATGATAGTGGGGACAATAATAATGAACATGCATCTTTGGTTACTCATTAATGCCATCTGCTCAGTAAACCATTAATGAGCTTACACTTTGACCTGTGAAAAGTGTTTTTAATTACACTTTTTTTTTTTTTTTCTCTTTCTGCTGTTTGATTCTGCCAGACTGCTGGATCCTTTGAACATGCTGTCTATTGTTTGGAGTAACAAATGAGCTCTCTGGTTTTACGCTGACGTAAACATGATGGTAGAAAAACAACGATTAAAAACAAATATCCCTTTAAGCTTTGGATGTTGCACTGAATATAGGATGAATGTTTGGGGTTAAAAGTTCCTACAGTCTATTTGATTAATAAACAAAGCACAAAACTTTTCAGTAATAATCACTCGATGATTACAAATAAAACAAAAACATAAAAATGATGAAGCTAAATAGTAATCAAATAAATTAACTACGAAAATTAGATAACCTTTTAAACCTATGAAATTAGCAAAGATTATTTATTTATTTATTTATTTTTGGCTGTGTTGGGTCTTCGTTTCTGTGCGAGGGCTTTCCCTAGTTGTGGCAAGCGGGGGCCACTCTTCATCGCGGTGCGCGGGCCTCTCACTATCGCGGCCTCTCTTGTTGCGGAGCACAGGCTCCAGATGCGCAGGCTCAGTAGTTGTGGCTCACGGGCCCACTCACTCTGCGGCATGTGGGATCTTCCCAGATCAGGGCTCGAACCCGTGTCCCCTGCATTGGCAGGCAGATTCTCAACCACTGCACCACCAGAGAAGCCTGGCAAAGATTTTTTAAATGAAACATCCAATTTTGTCGGGATATAGAGGAATAAGCATTCGTGGAAAGCTTTTTGGCCAGTGAGGATGTAGATTGATTCCATTTGGTCAATTTGGAAATAAATATTAATGCCTTAAAATATGTCTTCTATTTGAGCCAGTGTTTATACTTACAGAAATGTATCCTAAAGAAATAATTATTACTGTGGGATTCTGGTAAAGATTAGTGACAAAAAATGTTCAGCAATTTTTATACTAAGAAATAAAGAGAAACAGTCTCAACATTAATTTATTCAGTCAATATGTATTTATTGAATCCTGTTATATGCCAAATTCCATCATTCCTCAGAATCTTTGGGTACAGTGGTGAACAAGGCATGGTTTCTCTTATCAAATACCTATAGCTCAGTAGGCACATCCATTCAATGGAAAGCTAGGCACCCATTTAAAAATTATGCTGTAGACGTTTGCTTCAGTTAAGATGGAGTAACAGGGTTTAGATTTACCATACTGTGTTAAACAACAAAATACGAGAGAAATTATACAAAGTAATGATATTCAGGCATTGGGCAACAGACATTGTAGGACTGTAATCTCTGAGAGAAAGGAAGTTTTAAAAAAAGACTACTAAGATTGCATCAGATTACTACCTAGAGGAGGTTTAGGGGAGGTGGATGTCTCTGCTAGCCTTGCTTAATTGAAGAGACAGAGATCAGAGTTTAGGGAAATCAAGGCTGCTAGAATTTTCAGAGTGGAGTACTCGGGAGGAAGAACTCCATAAAGAGAGAGCTTCATAGATTTCTAGAGGGATCCCCTTGAGTCTTTGACTGAGTGCTGATCTGTACACATGTGAAAGGAAGTTATCTGGACCTAAGGAAATAACTGCTAGAAGGAATGGGTAGAAAATATCTGGATCAGACAAAGTTAGGAAATATTCATGTTTCCAATAGCCAGAGTACAAAGATTTTATAGAGTACAATCCTTAGAAAGTAATCACTTCATTAGTGCAAATGAATTGGCCTTAGACTAAAGGCTACCCTGGATCTGCCCTAACAAAGCTTAAAAGCAAGACTCAAAACATACAGCTGATTGCTAATAATTTCACTGCACACCAGAACAAAATCCACTGCGGTTTACAGAGTTCAACAACCAACGATGTAAAATTCACTCTTTCTGGCCATCAATCAAAAATTATCAGGTGTGCAAAGAAGTAGGAACATACAACCCATAGTCAGGAGAAAAATCAGTCAATAGAAAGAGAATCAAAAATGACAGAGATGTAGAAAGTAGCAGGAAAAGGACATCGAAACAGGTATTATAAATGTATTTGACATGTTCAAAAAGGTAGAGGAAAACATGATGATGATCGAAATCGAAGATATAGAAAAAGACCTAAATGGGACTTTCAGAGCTGAAAAATAAAATATCAGAAACAAGTACATTGGGTGAGATTAACAGCAGATTAGATACTGCCAAAGAAGAGATCAATTTGAAGATATAGCAACAGAAGCATTCCAAAATGGAGCAAAGATATTAAAAATTTTTTAAAGGAACAGAGCATCAGTGATGTGTGAACCAATATAATGCAGTCTATCACATGTGTTATTAGAAACATAGGTCCTAAAAAAAGAGGTGGACAGAACAGAAAAAAGAATTTCTGGAAACAATGGGCAAAATTTGGGGAGTTGATTGTTTGCAAAGGGAAAGAAGGTAATTTTTTGGATGATGGAAATATTTTATATCATAATTTTGGTGGTGGTTACACAATTTTATTCCTCTTTCAAAACTCATTAAATTATACTTAAAATTGGTAAATTTTACTGCAAATCTATCTCTATAAAAATCATGGTCCTCTTCCCAGAAATGATGTGGAGAATCATGAAATGATGATGGAAGAGGTAGTAAGGTTAAGAAAAAAGCTTATAAGTTTACATTACATTTTGTTTTTGAAAACATGCAGAAAAAGGCTGAAGAGATATATAGCAAAATATTAGCCCTACAGTTTGCTGTGTAATAGGAAAACTTTTTTTAAGTCAATTATTTTTTCTTCTTTTTACTCATGTTTAGTTTCAATTTTTAATTTTTTCCCAATCAAGAACATGTATTATTAATGTACAAAAAAAGAAATTGCCATTTTTTTGAGTTCAAGAAACCTAGGAGTTTGGGCAATGGTCAGAACAGGCACCTGCCAATGACTCCTGGGAGAAAGGAAAATATAAATAGTGTCCTTCTGAAATGTAAAAGACAGCAGCATCTTTGTAGTACATCTATTCCACAAATTAGTTGAGTATGATAATCCTGCATTATGGCTGTATAAAAGAATGCTTTTTTGTAATGTGTTTTAGAAAAACAATTCGACCAGTGAAATCTGAAAAGAGAATTTATTGGCTCTTATAACTGAAAAAGCTGGATCTAGGTTTTCAAGTATCAAGGCTATTCTTCTATCTCCACAGCTTTTAGCTGTTTTCCTTTTTGATGACTTTATTCTTTAGCTTCCAGATAGCCTTGATAGGTATAAGTTCATATTGTTGAGTCCATGTACAGTTTTCATTTCTGCCAACATTGCTACATTGCTCATGAACTTTATCAGCAAACACTGGAGTGGCAGTTGGAGGACAGTGTGGCCTGTCATCTGGTCCAATTCCTCAGTGGGGTCTTTTGGTGACCATTCATATGAGCCACAGATATTCTCACAATCTGAGTCCATTCAGAATGTTACATACCTTTCTCCAAACCTCACCTTCAATCCTGCAATGTCATTCCTTCCAAAAATTTGAACATCTGACATTAGCGCATTCCAATAAATCTGTATAGATTTATCCTCAAGCCATCAGTATTTATAGGCATACCGGACTAAGAGATCTCAAGTTTCTACTCACAGTGGGGTTTCTTTTCTTCGTTGTCCCTCAGGGACAATGCCTCTAGAACAGCAAGTACAGTTAGAGATGCTTCTTGATTAAGCTTATGATAATCCACAGTTATTCTGTAAGACCCATCTTCCTGATACACTGATCAAAAGGTAAGGTAAACGGAGATGTGATAAGAATCACGACCCCTGCATCTTTCAAGTCTTTGATGGTGGAACTAGCCTTTGTGATAGCAGTGGGAGTTCAAAGAGTTTTTACTTGTCCATTTCTATCGTAATACTCCACAGTTCAAGAGACTAATGTGTAGATTCTGCGCAATTCTGGGTATACCTACTCAAGCTACACACTCAGAACTGGGGATATGATCACATAGTAGGTTTATGGCCACCCTGGGCCTGTGAATAGGTGGGTTTATCTGTATGATGATCTCTAACTATAAATGGTGTACCACAGGATGGGTCTCCAGGAGTTAGCACATTTTGAAGCCAATGTCAATAAAGATTCAAAGGACCGGGTATTTCCCTCTCCAATGCATAGTTATCTTGTCAAATGATCATGCTTCCCACAGTTTTCATAGGAAAAGTTAGAAGGGGGATGTATAATACCTGCTTTCATGTGCTTGTAGGTTTCTTCCTCAAAAGTGCCTTGCTTTCCTTCCAGGTCTATGAAATGACTCCAATCAGAGAACTGGATGAGGAGAGTGGCTGTTATAGTAGCTCAAATCAGCCCTTTGTTAGCCAGACCTAAAGATTTTAGTTATATAAATCAAGTAGGACCTTAGTGGGCTACCCACTGTTTCAACCTGAGGGGACCCACAATTAACTAGCCACCAAAAAGGGTCATAATTGAATGTCAGACAGTTCTGCCCATTAGGTTATCTTGCATTTGTGTACCTTGCATTTAATCATTAAATACCAATACTCAGCCTCTGTGACCCCAGAATCCTGGTATTTTTCAATAAAATCAGTGGAGCCCATTTCCAATGCAGCATTTCTAGCTCATAGACAATAACTAGGTGAGGTCATATGAGACCTTCAAGCAAGGCAAGGACAGTTTTATTAAAAGGAGGATTTGAGGCTTTTTCCACTGGTGATAGACTACTCAGCTCAATGTAGTCAGTCATCCGAATCTCCCCATATGTCCTTATTTCAAATCTTGGGGCTCTAGTCTTTTATTACTGCTGCCCTTAGTTTCACCTAAGGTATTTGCCTAGGCTGTAAATTATACTTAACGAACATTGTAAATTGGCAACAGCTAAGATCAATCTTTAAGTTTGTTTTGGGACTATTACAGGCCTGCAGGAGCAAGAGAGAGGAGACTCATATAGGACCATTGTAGAAATCCCCTGATTATTGGTCTGTATTTTTAGCTTTGAAAATTTTAGCTTCTCTTTCTTTAAGCTATCAAATGTCCTTGCATTTCTTCAGTCCTTTTATACAGTGGTTATATGCTATTGGGTCTCCCCAAACCTGGCTTCAATGAGTTCTTCATTCCAGCTGACCACCATTTGCCCTTGGCTGCCATGGGCTACCAGAGTTTCAGCCATTTACACCAACTGTGTTTTTATTCTTTTTAGCTACAATCAGGTCAGATGATAGGTTCCAGATTGCCCCTGTTTCATTAGGCATCTGTTGCTTGTACCTCATACCTGATACAGATATCTGCTCATTTAAATTCCGTGATAGGCAGAACAGTACCTCCAAATATGCCCCTGTCCTAATCCCTGGAACCTGTGAATGTGTTAAGTTACATGGCAAAGAAGAATTAAGGGTGCAGATGGAATTAATGTTGACAATCAGCTGAATTTAAAATAGGGAGACTAGCCTGGATTATCCAGGTGGACCCAATGTAATCACGAGGGTCTTTAAAAGTGGAAGAGAGCAGTAGAAGAAGGGAGAGTCAGAGGAAGACGTGTCAAGGGAAGAATAGTCAGAGAGATGCAATGTTGCTGGCTTTAAAAGTGGAAGAAAGATGCCTCTGAAAGCTGGGAGAAGCAGAGAAATGGGTTCTTCTCTGGAGCCTCCGGAAAGAAATGCAGCCCTGCTGATACCTTGATTTTAGGACTTCTGACTTCTACAACTGTAAGAGAATAATTTTGTGTTAAACTACAAAGTTTGTGGTACCTTATTGTAGTAGCAATAGAAAACTAAAGCAGATTCTTAGTTTCAAGCACAAGAAACTAAATGGCTTTTAAGTAGAAGAGATTTATTGAAAGAGTTTTATCAGACAGCTCTCAGAATCTCCGGGAAGGGCTGGAGCACAAGCTGCAGAGGCTCCCTGTCCAAAGCCATACCACAGTCTTCCCGAGGACATGATTCACTGAACTGTTGCAGTCCCCTTAGGGGCATAGCCACTGAGCTTGCACTGTTGATAGAAACGCTGGACGCTAGGTATCAAACACTGTTGCTAGCACTTCAGCCTCTCTCTGGAAACTGAATGTATGAGTAGATGCTGTTATGCATCATCCTCTCTAGAGGATATAGATTTTGTGCAGTCTCTACTTGTTTGGGTCATTAACATCGAATCAAAACCTGGAATCTAGATGTATGACTGGCTTGGCTTGGCTTTTATGCTTGTACCATAGCTGCAAGGGATTTTGAGAAAGTGAGTATCTGGCATAGTTGACTTTTCTGCTCTGCTTCCAAGGTGGTGGATTCCTCACGTAAGAAGGCGATTCAGCTGCTGGTTACCATAAAGAATGACTAATGTCTACCACAGCATTTACAATCCTAGAAGAGGAGAGATTTTGTCTCCCAGGGTCTGTTTCAATCTCTGAGAAAGATTCTGATTGGCCTTGCTTGGGTCCTTTGCTGACCCCTGTAACAAATTATTGTTTAAGATGAGTAGGAGGTTCACTGATAAGCTGGTTTTGGTGGGGACCCTTGACTGACAGCCCTTTATGGAGAGATGTAGGTACCCAAAGGAAAAGTGGTTCAGTTATCAGACAAAAGGAAAAAAACATTGTGATAAAAAGAGCTTATGACTGTAGCTAGACCCATTTGAGTTAAATCCCAGCTATACTGCTTGCTGGTTTGCAAAGTCCAATTTACTCAAATGTACCTGCATTCTACCAGAGGAGTTGAGTCCTGATTCTGGTGCCAGGTTGCCTGGTGTGTGTCCAGGCTCTGTCACTGCTAACTGGGTGATTTTTGTGTTTCAACGTCCTCATTTTTAGAATGGGTATAAGAATAGTACTTCATAGAAGAGTTGTGATTAATACATGAGTTAATAAATGAGCTTAGAATAGTGCCTGGTACATAATAATTGCCATCATTTATTATTATTATTATTTTAGGACAACTCAGACACACAAAGAAAGGAACTTAAAATTATTTTTATATAACTAATCTAGTTTTCAAACTGTTATTTCTGCTAATGGGGGTGGGGTGTGGGTGTGGAGGGGAACTGAAAATTGCTGTTAAGAGGTAATTTAAATAGCATCTTTTAGATACAAAAGCAATAAGTTTAAAACTCAAACTCCTTATGAAACTGTCTCCCTTCTCTCATGGGGTCTCACCCCCCTCTCCTTTCCTTCCCTAATGTGAACTGGGTACAGGAAGAAAATGTAGATCATCATGGCACTCGGGCGGTCTCCTGTATCTTCTCAGATGCCCATCTGACTGGTGTGGCTGGTCAGATCTTGTCCCTGGAATCTTGAGCTGGTGGCCATTGAAGTTTGGCTGGCCCTGCCTTGTTTTTGACATCAAACTGTTATCTTCCCCCGAAGAATTTGGGTCCTGCCATAGCCTCCGTATACAAAGTCCCTGCTCATTGTGGCCCTTCTTCCTGACTCTAGGCTGCTTGGCTTCAATTTTCCTGGAATGCCCAGAATTTCCATCTGTTTTTTCTCTAAATTTTATGGTATGAGTTATCACCCTCTACCATTCCTACACTGGTAACCCTGCACCCTGTTGAAAATAACATGTAAAATGCTAGTCTTCTTTAAGGAGTTTGCTTTTTTTTTTAGGCTATTCTTTTGAGAAATGAGGATTAAGTTCTTCTGTACTTGGATTAATTGGGTGTTTCTATTCCCACTTGCATCTCCTTCCCACGATTTTGACTCTTAGAGGATAGTCAGGATGCCTGAATCTGAACTTCTTCCTTTTTTTTTTTTCCTCACTCTCTCCTGTCATCTCCAGCTCCCTCAGTGACAAAGATTTCTTTTTCTCCTTCTTCTGAGCGTTGTATCATATCCTGAGTGCTTTCTGGCTTTGTTTCCCTGCTTTATCTTTCAGGTCTGGTTCTTAGTATTTCAAGGAAGGCCTTTTGAGTTTGCAAAATTCCACTTCTTCTCAACAGAACCTAGTGATCAAAACTAAAAATGGAACTAAAAAAGTAAAATTTGCAAGTTGAAATTGAACAATAACTTTATTTCTCCTGTGAAAGTGTTAAATGCTCTTGATTTTACTGGGTAGGGAGCAACAAGGAAATATACCAGTTTAATATTTTAAAAATATTATCCGTGTTCCACCAGCTATGCAGCAGATACTTGATAACAAGCTATTCTTATTTTATGTAAACAGACTTGTTTAAATGAAGCCAGGAAATAATGCTTACCTTTATGCCTAAGTATTGGAGTTGCTTAGCAATATACTAAAGCTCTATACCATTCATTCATTCATTCACTCATCAAATATAGATTGATAGCCTATTATATGCCAGGACTTGCTTTAAGTGTTCCACAATTTCCTTTTTAGGGTTTAGGCCAAATAAGTGACATTGCTTTTAACAGTGAAATTTTCTACAAAGCACCCCCAGATTCTTCAGTAAGTTGGGTATGGCCCAAGATGGATCACGTATATACCAAATCCACCAGTTAACAAATAATAATTTTTCAGTATAGTGTCCCAGTTCAATGAGGTTAAATTGCTGCTTTTTTTTTTTTTTTTTTTTTTTTTGCCGTACACGGGCCTCTCACTGCTGTGGCCTCTCCCGTTGCGGAGCACAGGCTGCGGACGCGCAGGCTCAGCGGCCATGGCTCCCGGGCCCAGCCGCTCCGCGGCATGTGGGATCTCCCCGGACCGGGGCACGAACCTGTGTCCCCTGCATCAGCAGGCGGACTCTCAACCACTGCGCCACCAGGGAAGCCCTAAATTGCTTCTTTTGACCCCACTCAATATTAGCTAAGTATGGGATGAATGATCAAGTTGTTGGGAGTGGCACTGCAGATCTTTCTGTCTGACCAAACCCAGCCCAGCACTATTGCCAGGTTCATGGATCTCCTGTTGGTTTCCTTCTTCTTTTCACCCAACCCTGGCCCTGAGCTCTGACATTGGCCATAGCAGCAGGGAGGGGGTTAATGGCAGTGATGAGTTATACTGAATCCAAGGAGAAGGCCCTTAGCTCACTGAATTTTTGGAATGGGAAGCCTGTGGTAAAATTGATGTCTATTACTGAGGAGCAAAAGGCACTGTTGCAAGTAGCAGAGTCCTGACTATGTCTTTTTGACCCTCTGTTTTCTATTTTTATGTAAACATGGTATGATTAGACTTTAAATCGTGAGAAGCTCATGGAGAAAGCAGGTAATTGGAAACATTTTGGTTATACTGTACGTATCATGTATAGATTATATTTACCATACCCAGTTAATGAGATAATAGGTAAAGCTATAGGTAAGTTTACTATAAAAGTAAACTTCTATAACTTTATACCAGTTCTCAGTAATGATAAAAATATAACCAATTTTCCAGAGATCATTTGACTCTTTTTGTACATGTCAAGTATATTTTAAAGTGTTTTGCTATATGTGAAATGGCAATTTTTCATGTGCAAAAGCAGCTTTTAGAAAGATAGGAATAGATATGTCAAGATAAAACTGAAGATGCTTGCCCATGCAGGAAAATGTCATATGTAGTCAGATTGGCTTGTAAGTGCAAAAGCTTCTTATAACTCTTGAATCCTCTAAAACGTGTTTTTTCCCTGTGTGCTAAGGAAACTCACATAGGTAGCTCACCAGTTGTGACATGCCTACTATGAGGACTATTTCCTTGGAAAATGATCTCAAGTTACCTATGCTTCTGGGACTAAGTCAAATGCCTGAGAAATTTTTTGGAACCAAGACTGAGATATTTTCCAGTTTTTGAGCTGATTCTATGTAGCATATGTGTTCCTAAAAAGCTGCCTTAAACTATGTATTTGTCAATAATTTCACTGCACTAAGGAATCTTATTATTTAGAGGAACTCCCAAGCGAGTATCCAGAGCAAAAATCATCTTGTGCTCTAATCACAACCTAATTTAGCTGTTTTATAACTTTTTTAAAAAGCAGGACATAGCTGGTTTATATTTCACATATTTAAAATAAGGTTTTGAAAATACTAGATTTGTATTTATTAATGTATAAAGTACACGGATGTTAACAGTACAGTTCGATGGGTTTTGACAGATGTATGCACCTAGGTGACGAACATCCCAATAAAGATGTAGAACATTTCCACAACTTGTAAAATTTCCTTATGTGCCTTTGCAGTCAGTCTCCTTCCTCCCTCCCAACCATTGTTCTATTTTTTATTACCTCAGTTTAGTTTAGCTTCCTCTTGAACTTTCTATAAATGGAATACTCTCCTGCATCTGGATTCTTTTGCTCAAAATGTTTTTGAGATTTATTCATGTTGTTATGGGTATTAGTAGTTCATTCTTTTTTATTGCTCTGGAGCATTCCATTTAGTGATTATGCCACAATTTGTTTAACCATACTTCTATTGATGGACATTTTAGTGTCCAGTTTTCAGCTATTATGAATAAAGCTGCTATGAACATTCTTAAAAAGTCTTTGTGTGGAAATGTTTTCATTGGTCCTGGGTAAATTCTTAGGAGTGGAATTATTGGGTCATAGAGTAGGGATATGTATGATTTACAAAGAACTGAAAACTGATTTTCTGAGGTGGTTGTTGCATTTTTCTCTCCCACCAGTAATGTGAGAGTTCCAATTGTTTCACATCCTTGCAAATATTTATATTGTCAGTTTTTAGCTGTTTGCGTGGTAGTTCTCATTGTGATTCTAATTCGAATTTCCCTGATGACTAATGATGAATACTTTTTCATGTGATTCTTGGCCATTTATGTCTTGTGTTTCCTCTTTTTTATAAGTATATTTTCAAGTTTTACCTATTTAAAAAAATTGGATCATCTTTATTATTAATTTGTGGTAGTTCTTTATATATTTTGGATATAAGTTCTTTATCAGATACATGGGTCACAAATATTGTCTCAGTTTCTGCATTTTTTATTCACTTTCTTAATATGCTTTTGATGACACATAATATGTTTTTAATTTTGATGAAGTCCAATTGATTGCTTTTTATTTATGGTTAGAACTTTAAAAAATCTTATCGACAAATTCTTTTTCCATCCAAGATCATAAAGATAGTCTCTTAAATTTTCTTCTGGAAGCTTTATAGTTTTAAGTTTTATGACCAGTCTCTAATTTTTTGTATGGCCTGAAATGGAAGTTCGGACTATGTCTTTTTGTGCATGGATATATATTTTTTTCTGGCACCATTTGTTGAAAAGACATTCTTCCCCCATTCAATTGCATTGACACCTTTTGTCAACAGTTTTCCATTTAGTATGGATCTATTTTTGGACTCTATTCTACTCCTCTGATCTATTTGAATATCTGTACATTAATATTATACCATCTTAGTTACTGTAGCTTATAGTAAATCTTGAAATTGGGTAGCGTATGCACTTTAATTTTGTTTTTCTTTTTAAAGATTGTTTTGACTATGTTCAGTCATTCTCATTTTCATTTAAACTTTTAGAAATAGTCTTTTAATTTCTATTTTTAAAAAGCCTTGTAGGGTTTTTAAGGTGATTACTATTTACTTTTTATTTATTTTCTTTTTTTATTGAGTTATAGTAGATTTACAATGTTGTGTTAATTTCTGCTGTACAGCAAAGTGATTCAGTTATACACATATATATATATATATATATATACATTCTTTTTAAATATTCTTTTCCATAATGGTTTATCATAGGATATTCAATATAGTTCTCTGTGCTATACAGTAGGACCTTGTTGTTATCCATTCTATATATAAAAGCTTACATCTGCTAACCCCATCCTCCCACTCCATCCCTCCCCCAACCCCCTCCCCTTGGCAATCACCAGTCTATTCTCTATGTCCATGATTCTGTTTCTGTTTCATAGATAGGTTCATTTGTGTCATATTTTAGATTCCACATATAAGTGATATCATATGGTATTTGTCTTTCCGACTTACTTCACTTAGTGTGATAATCTCTAGTTGCATCCATGTTGCTGCAAATGGCGTTATTTTGTTCCTTTTTATGGCTGAGTAGTATTCCATTGTATATATGTAGCACATCTTCTTTATTGACTGTTATTACTTTAAATCCAGAGATAAATTTGGGAAAAAAATGCCATATTAACAAACTCGAGTCTTACAAACACATGAACATTACGTATCTCTTTTTATTTAGGTCTTTAAGTTCTCTCAGCAATATTTTAGTTATCACTATAGAAGTCTTTCACATCTTTATTAAATTTACTCCTAAATTATTTTATGATATTATAAATGGCAATAAAATTTTTAAATTTTTGTTTTCTTCTAGTACATAGAAATAACTGATTTTGTTACATGGGCCTTGTATCCTGAAATCTTGCAAAACCGTTTATTGGTTATATTAGCTTCTTTATAGATTTCTTAGGATTTTCTATGTACAAAATCATATCATCTACAAATAAAGACAATTAAAAATTTTCTTTTTTGACATTTATGCCTTTAATTTTTTCTTGCCATATTGCACTAAGACTTCCAGTTCAAAGTTAAATAGAAGAGCCATTATTAGGAGAAATTGTTTCTGATCTTAGGACAAGTATGTTAGTCTTTCACCACTAAGTATAATGCTAGCTGTGTTTTTTATAGATGCCCTGCAAAATAATATTAGCTTATATTATCTGCCACCAATTCCACACACAAAACTCTTAAAACCCTTGTAATCTCCTGACTTATAGGGATGATGGGAACATCTTTTGTTCTAATATTTGCTCTTTGACACCAGTTCCTGACACAGAGTTTCTAAATCCCTTGGAACTTCCTGGATGATAGGAGCTTCTTTTGCTCTAATTAAGTGACTCTTGGTGGGCTCATTATCATCTGGAGAATCATCCAGATAACTTCAGGATGTATCACCAGAAAGACCAAGCCATGATTAGAAGCTTGGAACTTTTAGGCCTCCCCTCCAATCCTCTGAGAAGGGGAGAGGGGTTAGAGATAGAATTAATAATCCATTTATGGCTACATGATGAAGCCTTTACAAAAATAAAGTGAAGTGTTTGGAGAACTTCCACGTGCCAGGAGAGTGGTACATCCCAACTCCACAGGGACAGATTACTCTGAGGAAGTTTCTAGACCTCACCCTATTTACCTGTTCATCTGTATACTTTATCATATCCTTTATTATATGAACTGGTAAATGTTAGTGAGTGTTTCTCAGAGGTTTGTGAGCCATTCTAGAAAATCAGTCCTGAGGAGGAGGTCATGGGAACCCCCACTTTAGAGCTGGTCAATTAAAGGTACAGGAGTTCTGGAAGTTGCATTTGGCATTTGAAGTGGGTGCAGTCTGTGAGACTGAGACCTTACTTGTGGGATCTAACATTAACTCCAGGTAGATAGTATCAGAATTGAATAGTAGGACACCTAACTGGTATCAGAGAATTGGTCAGTGTGGGAGAAAAACTCCACACATTTGGTGTCAGAGTGTTGGTGAGGGCAGAGGAAAGAAAATAGTAGTTTACTTCTATGTCCTTTATTAGATTTAGGACACCGCCTTTCTATTCCTAGCTTTCCAAATTAACGAATTTGAATCTTGTCATATGTTTATGCTTTTACTGAGATGCTGTTATGGTGAACTACACTGAATGACTAATCTAGCATTCACAAGAAAGCCTATTGGTTATGATACATTATACTCTTTATATATTACTAGATTTGATTTACTAATATTTTGCTAAGAATTTTGGGGGAATTTCCTGGAGGTCCAGTGGTCAGGGTTCAGTGCTTTCACTGCCGGGGCCGGGTTCAGGCCCTGATCAGGGGACTGAGATCTTTCAAGCTGCACAGCATGGCACCACTGCGCCCCCTAAAAAAGAATTTTTACATTTATATTCAATAGTTATTAGTATGTACTTGTAATATCCTTGTCAGGTTTTAGTATCAGGTTTATTCTGGCCTCAAAAAACACACTGGGATATTTCTTACTCTTTTATTTTCTGAGTTTGTGTAAAATTAGTATTAGTTCTTCCTTAAATGTTTGATAGAAATCACCAATGAAACCATCTAAGCCTTGAGGTTTCTTTTTGGGAAAGTTTAAATGTTCCCACGCACAAAGTTAAATGTCTTGAAGAGTTAGGACTATTCAAATTATTTCTATTGGTATCAGTTTTCATAATTTGTGTTTTCAATCAATTTTTTTCATGTCATCTAAGTTGGAAAATTTATTGGCATAAAGTTTTTCATGATATTCCCTTATTAATCTCTTAAGGTCTATAAAGTCTGTATCAATGTCCTTATTCCATTCCTGTTATGGTATTTTGTGGGTTTTATTTCCTGGTCAGTCTTCACAGGATTTATCACTTAAAAAAAAAATCTTTTCAAAGATCTAGCTTTTGACTTTAAAATTTTATCTATTGCTTGTCATTTCATTATTTTACATTCTTTTATATTTTCTTTTTGCTACTTTGAGTTTAATTACCTTGTTTTTTCCAGCTTCTTTAAGTAGAAGCTTAGATCATTATTTTTAAATGTTTCTTCTTTTCTAATATAAGCATTCAAAGCTAGAAATTTCCCTCTAAGAACAATATAGCTACATCTCACAAATTTTGACTTCATAAATGTTTTGCTTGAGATATTTTCTAATTTACATTTAAATCGCATCTTTGACTTATGGGTTATTTTTAGACATAGTTTTGGTAATTTCCAGATTCTGTGGTTTTTCTATTGATAACTGATTTCTAATTTAATTCTGTTGCAGTCAGAGAAATACTGACTAAATTCTTTGAAATTTTTGAGATTTGATTTATGCCCCATCATATAGGCCCTCTAGACATTTGTTCCATGTGCATTTGAAAA
This sequence comes from Monodon monoceros, assembly GCF_005190385.1. Taxonomy (NCBI): domain Eukaryota; kingdom Metazoa; phylum Chordata; class Mammalia; order Artiodactyla; family Monodontidae; genus Monodon; species Monodon monoceros. The sequence continues at coordinate 43,572,681 of NW_021703774.1, read as the reverse complement.
AATATTTTGTGCAGTTGTTGTTGTGTTTTATAAAAATCAAGTAGAACTAGTTGGTTGATAGCGTTGGTTAAATCTTCAATATCCTTATTGATCTTCCCTATTTGATAGGGATCTTCCTGGACCGGGCACAAACCCGTGTCCCCTGCATCGGCAGGTGGACTCTCAACCACTGCGCCACCAGGGAAGCCCCTGGAAACATTTTTGATCTTTGTCTCCAGCAAGCTAGAAGAGGTATTATTTTGCCTGAAAGAGATTAAACTGAAAAAGTATTTTCAGGTGGTGTCAGCTTGCTAAGAATTGTAGAGTTTATTTTTCTTCAACTGTCTTTATTTTCAACATTTTTACACAGTAGAGGAATTCTATGGCATTTTGATTTGGAAAGTTTAAGATTCACTGGTCTGGGATTCCAGCCTGGGAGTCAGGAGGATGGTATTTTTTTGTTTGAAATTCCAAATATCTGACTTAAGGCAAGTCTTCTAAAAGCTATCCCTGCCTCTTCCTGCCAAAACAAAGGTAGTGTTGCTTATCATAACCTAAAACTCATGGAATTTTGTAATTGGATATGACCTTAGAGATTACCTGCTCCTACCTGGTAATTTTATGTATGAGGAGACTGGGACTTTGAGAGGCTGAGTGATTTACCTAAACAACATTTAACATTCAGCATGTTCATAGAAGAGCTGGAATTTGAACCTTAGACTCCTGTTACCAGTCTAATGTGTTTTTTACTCAAATGCGGTGACTTTAGAGAATATTTAGAAAGACTCCAAGATTCCAAAATAATAAGTCTATACAAAATTTGACTTATAAGAGTTAAATGATTTAAAATATTTAAAAAATGCTGTTACCTGAATTTCAAAGAGCAGTGTTTATCTTCCATAGCTGAGTTCAAATTTAAGCAATCATGTCAGAAGAGCCCCATAAATCCTTGTCAAGTACCAAATAATCTGATTTAAAGGAGGTATCATTTTCCTCTTTATTTTTGGCATAATATCAATTTGTATAGCTTTTAAAGATTACAAATGTTTCATTTGATCCTCACAAATAGCACTATAAAAATAATAGCTAGTATTTACTGATTGCTTACTCTGTGCCAGGAACTCTTCTAAGAGCTTTATATCTATTAACTTTGTCCTTAAAACAGCCCTAGTGGGCTTCCCTGGTGGCGCAGTGGTTGAGAGTCCGCCTGCCGATGCAGGGGACACGGGTTCGTGCCCTGGTCCAGGAAGATCCCACATGCCGCAGAGCGGCTGGGCCCGTGAGCCATGGCCGCTGAGCCTGCGCCTCCGTCCGGAGCCTGTGCTCCGCAATGGGAGAGGCCACAACAGTGAGAGGCCCGTGTACCATTAAAAAAAAAAAAAACACAAAAAACAGCCCTGGTTACTGCTATTGTACTCATTTTATAGGTGAGGAAACCAAGACACAGAGTTAAAGTAACTTGCTCAAGGTCACAGCCTTGAGGAAGAGCTGGGACTGGCCCTAGAATGGATACTTTTAGTCATGTTACTCTAGAGCTGCTTAGGTAAACAGGGTAAAGGTACAGATTGTTCTTTATCTTTTTCCCAAGAAGTTTTTTTTTTTTTCCCCCCAGTACTGCTATTTACCTGGAACACTTTATCCAGGTACCTTTTTCCAAGGCCATATGACGCATTATACAACTTGGCACTGGTCACATCTAAGAACGTTTCTCAAGGTATTAAGAAAAAATCATGATAAATTTTCTTGTAATGAAAATAAAATCTTTATTTTTTGACCTTGCTATATTTGAGACTTCAAATTACAGCAATTAAACCCTTAGACAATACATCTTGTTTTCTACTTCACCTCTTTTTTACAGATAGGTCTTTCCTCTGTTACACTATTCAGTTTGCCAGAATTTATTTTGGGAAAAAATTTATAATTACATATAATTCTCTTTCTATATGCTAAAAAAAAACATCAAGAGAATGAGAAGACAAGCCACAGACTAGGAGAAAATATTTGCAAAAGACACATCTGTTAAAGAACTGTTATCTAAAATATACAAAGAACTCTTAAAACTCAACAATAAGAAAACAAACAACCCAATTAAAATATGGGCCAAAACCTCATATGAAAAGATGTTCCATATCATATGTAATCAGGGATATGCAAATTAAGTCAACAATAAGATACCACTGCACATCTATTAGAATGCCCAAAATCTGCAACTCTGATAGCACCCAATACTAAGGAGGATGTGGAGCAATAGGAACCCTCATTCATTGCTGGTGAGAATGCAAAATGGTACAGCCGGGGCTTCCCTGGTGGCGCAGTGGTTGAGAGTCCACCTGCCAATGCAGGGGACACAGGTTCGTGCCCCGGTCCGGGAAGATCCCACATGCCGCAGAGCGGCTGGGCCCGTGAGCCATGGCCGCTGAGCCTACGCGTCTGGAGCCTGTGCTCCGCAAAGGGAGAGGCCCCAGTAGTGAGAGGCCCGCGTACCGCCAAAAAAAAAAAAAAAAAAAAAAAAAAAAAATGGTACAGCCACTTTGGAAGACAATTTGACATTTTCTTACAGAACTAAACATACTCTTACCATACAACCCACCAGTTGGATTCCTTGGTATTTACCCAAAGGAGTTGAAAACTTATGTCCACACAAAAACCTGCGTGTTATAGCACCTTTATTCACAATTGCTAAAACTTGGAAGTAACCAAGATGTCTTTCAGTAGGTGAATGGATAAATAAACTGAGGTACACCCAGACAATAGAATATTATTCAGTGCTAAGAGAAATATGCTATCAAGCCATGAAAAGGCAAGGAAGAAACTTAAATGCATATTACTAAGTGAAAGAAGCCGATCTGTATGATTCCAACAATATGACATTCTGGAAAAGGCAAAACTATGGACACAGGAAAAAGATCAGTGGTTCCTAGGGGAAGGGATGAATAGGTGAAGCACAGAGGATTTTTAGGGCAGTGAAAATACTTTGTATGATACTGTAATTATGGATACATGTCGTTATACATTTGTCCAAACATGTAGAATGTGCAGCAACAAAGAGAACTGTAATGTAAACTATGGACTTTGGGTGATTATGGTGTGTCAATGTAGGTTCATCAGCTGTAACAAATGTACCACTCTAGTGGTGAATATTGATGATGGGAGAGGCTGTGCATGTGAGGGGAAAGGCAGTGTATGGGAAATCTCCCTACCTTCCTCTCAACTTTGCTGAAAATCTAAAATTGCTCCAGAAAGCCTTAAAAAAACCCAGTTATAAGTGGAACTAAATGACCCATTGGATGTAATATAGATGGAAAAAAATGAGTCTGGGGGATGGAACTAGGTGAAAGAGATTTGCAGGTGGAGATAGTGAGTTCAGTTTTGTATTTTATAATATTTATTTATTGAGCACTTACCATGAGCCAGGTACTGATTTTTCCCATCCTGTGAAACTGAAGATGTGAAACTGAAGCTTAGATAAGAGTCTGCAACCAAAGTCTTATTACAAGCAAGAGATAGAGCTGGGACTTGAATCCAGATCAATTTCTTATCATCCTGCCATACTGCCTGTGAGATGCTTGTGAGACCATCCAGCATAAAATAAGTCTGGAATCCAGGATTAGGTATGAATGTGGCCATTGAGTTGATGAACTGAAAAGAAGACAGAGGAGATGACTTGCCACTTTGGGTGAATTTAGGTGAGAGAGACACTTCATGACAGAGAAGGCAAGAGGCAAGGAAGTATGCCAACAAAATCGGTGTACAGGCCCAGGAATGTGTTAGTCATCTGTTATGGGTGAGTTGTTATCCATCTCTAATCAGGTGACCCACACTGACACAAGAGTAATGGATAGGAATGTCTTATTTATAGTTGTCCATAGATAGCAGCTGCCTTATGCATGTTGAACCTTTCATTGTCCTCCAAACCATCTTCTCTTTTGGGGATAATGCTGTAGAAAAATACTTGAATCTGGACAAGTACTCACTGTGCACCAGTGCTGTATGGAAAAAACAACATCAGAGTTCTGGTCTGCTGAAAGCTCAGACCCTAACCCCAGCTGGGACCAGGGCTCTGTAGCCTTGACCTTAAGATGAATAAAATAAAATGTGAAAATAAAGAATGCATCTTTTATCTGGTTATGTTCTGTTACTTTAAAATAGCTTAGTCTTGAATGTCAGTGAAGCCCCATGACTTTTTCAGCCTCCCACCTCCCATTAAACTAACCCAAAGATAGTTTTCTTCATTTCTCTGTGCTGTTGTCATCTTATACAGAGTTTCAAGACAGTCAGAAGCAGCACCCAAATCATATTTTTTCATCTATCCTATTTTTAAAGAAAATTTTTATATCCAAAAGCATGTGAATTTTATTTCCAAGAAACAACCTGAAATGATAACTTCAACCTTCTTTCTGCTTTTCTTCTTGAGAAGAGCTGCCTTGGATCAGAGAGTCCTAGGTTTCATTGTAGTTCTGTCAGGGAATAGCAGTGTAACAATGGCCAAGATACTCAGATACACTGATCCTTAATTTCCTCATCTGTGAAGTGAGGATAGCACCAATGCTTTAGACTGAAGATGCAATGAGATGTATCTTCCATGTCTAGCATGTTTCCTGGTCTACAGTAGGCATCCAATACATGCTTGTCTCTCTTGTCTTTTCTCCCTCTCTTTATAACTTATACTTCTCTTTCTTTTCCTCCTGCTGAAAGGAGAGAACTGGGGACAGTAATTTTGTGTCTGGATAGGTCTTCAGTAGAGCATGGGAAAATTTTCCTTTGATTCTGCCTCTTACATATTTTCTTTGTGCTCCATTGCAACCTGCCCTGGCCTCAAGCCTCCTGGTTTGAGGTTGTGCTCTACTGGGCCATTTGCTTATTTCTCTCAAATCCTCCTTTCTGTTGCTTCACCATTCCCCTACTTTTTAGAGCAGGCTCAAGGATTAGTACATCTAAGAAGGTAAAAACAATAAATAAGGACAGATAAAGGGGTGGGATAAAATTGTCGTTTGAAACCCTCTACTGCAATTCTGCATATGTCTAGAATCTAGGAGGTACACGGGTATATCGCAGTCTTTGCCTGGCAAGGTAGTTCTGTAGAATGGAAATCTTCAGCCTTTTCTGTGCTGAGGTAAACACCTGAATGACATTCTCGTGCTTGACATACTTCCTTGGAGGCAGAGGTGGATGGGTTGCAGGTTATGGACAACTCTTAGAGCCTCTCACTGTATCTTTCTGTATTCACCCCAGTTTCTCTCCCGTAGAAGAAATGCAAGTGAATTTGAGAGGATTATGGACACAGCCTTTAATCAATCCTTGTGTATAAAAAAAGTGAATCAAATCATCTTCACTGTTTAGTACTTTTTATTAAAAAGTTTACTGCCCCCTCATTCACAACTGATTGTACCCTGGGCCTCAAAACTGCAGTTGGTTGGTTGCAAATTGCTGCTTTAGAAAGATCTGTTAATCATCTATAAAATCAGATGGTCCAGTCTGGTGGTTTCTGAGGTTGCTTTGAGCTTTAACATTTTATGTTTTGCTCACATTGTGCCACAAAGTCCCAGATCTTACTGGTAATAGATGGCAAGGGTGCTTCTGAAAGACCTGGTGCTGTGGGTTGAGTCGTGTCCCCCAGAATATATGTTCAAGTCCCCAAGTACCTGTGAATGTAATCTTAAATAGAAATAGTGTTTTTTCAGATGTAGCCAAGTTAAGATTAGGTCATACAGGGTTGGGGTGGAAGCTAATTCAGTGCCTGGTGTCCTTGTAAGAAGAGGGAAACTTGGACTTGGACACAGACAGGGAGAGAACATCATGTGACAGTGGGAGCAGGGATTGGAGTGAGGCAGCTGCAATCCAAGGAGGACCAAGCGTTGCTGGTCACCTCCAGAAGCTAGGAGAGAGGCCTAGAACAGATTCTCTCTCAGAGCCTCCAGAAGGAACCAACCCTACTGACACCTTAATTTCAGACTTCGAGCTCCCAGAGCAGTGAGGCAATACATCTCTGCTGTTTAGGCCACCCAGTTTGTTGTAATTTGTTATGACAGCTCTAGGAAACGGATACACCTGACAAACTCAGCTTTGGCCGATCCTGACCAATGTTTAAAGTTTGGCATTCTGTCATCCCTGTCACGTGCCCTGTGACTGGACACATCTCCAGCGGGCACGTGCACGAGGCGTGCAAGTGGACTGTGGACCTGCTTCTCCTGGCCTCTCCCCACAGGGAGGCTCCAGTCTGTCTGGTCTTTCTAAGGTATTTGTTTTTCAGTTTACCCTGGATTCTCTTGACCAGCTCCTGCCTCCTTCTGAGAGGGTGACTTCAAACCTAGACTAGAACTGAGAAAAGATTTTAGAAAACAATTCTGGGCTTCCGTTAGCTGATGTAATTTTAATTTATACTTTTCATGTCAGGGTGATCACCAGGAAATTTTTTTAAAAAAGGCATTATCTGATAATCTCATGACAGTGTCATTTTATGCTGATGGGGTAATTTGTCCCTTTAGAGAGAGCTATTTCTTGAGTAATTATTTTGGGTACCAAGTGACAGGCTCAGACTATTTTAGGCCTCTGTGGCCTTGTCTCATGACATGCACTTACCCTGAGGATAACGCGGGTGGCAGGTCTTACCCGTGACTCACTCCTCATCCAGCAGTTCGCTGCACTGTTCATGTCTTTAGCAGATAGAAGCATATGACAAGGAAGCCTTGGAAGATTTGCTGCCAATGCGATTTTTATGTAAGACTGGCATGAAAGATTGTTCTTGTGCCTTACTAAGCATCTTTTCACTCAGACTAGACTTCTTGGTGACAGCCCAGGAAATTCACTAGATGTGAAGAAATGTGTGATAGCCAAGTACTACATTTGATAGTTTTATAAAAGTTTTCCAATTTGAAGCTGCCTCACTTACACTAATATGGGTTTATATAAAGTTATCTTCATTTATGCTTCCTGAAATGTATACTTAACTAACTATATTAACTTGTACTCAAAAGAGTAAAGAGATACAGACTATTTCAATTTATTTTTAAATATTTAGGAAAACCCTTCCAACACTTACAAAATACAACACATTTCAGGGTGATGACATATGCATTAAAATAATGTTCAAATCTGCCAACTGCTACCTTGTCCCCTCCTTCACCTAAAGTGACCAACATTAAAGAGTCTTTGTGTATCCCGTCTCACCTTTCCATGGCCTGGGTTGTAATTACAGCTTTTCCACAGATTCTCTGTTTCAGATCCACAGCTAAAGTGCCAAGGTTTTTCAGTGCTTAAGAGATGGAAATGCTATTTTAGTAATATTGCTTTTTGAACATACAAAGCTCTGTGAAGATGAGGGTGAAACGTCCATTGCCTATTGTGCCCAAAAAGGGTGTGAATGTTCAGATTTATAATTCTTATTATTTACCTTTTGTATATGAAGAAACTGAGATTCGGATAGGGTCAACGACTTGCTCTCAAATATTTAAAATGACAGCAAAACAGGAAGATCTCCCTGTTACAAAGGCCCACTGATTTCATATCAAGAGTTTGAGAATCTGCTCTTACAAAAATACTGAGACAAAAATCATAGAGTGTAATGCAATCCTACTAATTAAAGGATTTAAAAAATTTTGGCCTATCTACAATTTAATTACTTTACTGGCTATGAGCTACAAACCTTTTAGATCCTTAGTGGTTTTTAAAATGTGAAGAAAACCTCAAGTCAAAGAGCCCAAAGCAAAACACACTGTTTTTTCCTGATAATGACAGTTTCCAGACGTGATTTTTCCTGCTGTCAGAGTGTGATAAAAGGCTTGGGTTTATAACTTGACCTAAGCCTTACCTTGGTCTTGCCCAGCAGAAATATGTGTTTCACTAAATTAACAACGGATCTTAAGGCAGAAAGTCAATCTAATCCCCAAAGTCAGTATTTTGTCCCTATAATCTGCAGGTGTATAAGGACCACAGAAATCAGTTTAACGTAATTTTCCCATTTTTCTCTGTTCAGCTTCTGAGATGCCAACTGCTATTTTCAGTTTGTCTGGGGATTTCATCTCTCAGAGCTGTCAAGAATTTTAGTGGCTACAAGGAGAGACCCTGAAGATACAGTTTATTGATTTATTACTGCATTCATATAAAACACTAGTGGACTTTTGAATACCAGGAAATATAAGAATGATCTTTCTTACATTCAAAAAATGAGAATCTGTGTATGATGAAAATAATACCAGATATTAATATGGTACTTTTCAGCTCAAACAGTGCTTTCATTTCATTCCTGCAATAACCCTATATATCAGATAGCTGAGTTGTTGAGCTACAGTGACACCCAACACACACACTTACACACACACACACAAACATATATACACACAGACATACACATATATGTTCGGTTTTCTCTCACTTAAAAAATACCCCAACACCACCATCTCCTCAAACTGTAACCCCCATCTCACAGTTGATTAATTTCTAAAATTCTTGAAAAGGTAAAAAATGTTCCCATGACTGTCTTCCACTCCCTACTACTACTCCATTAAGTCTGTTTAATCTTTACCATTATAGAAAGCTTTTAGTTTTGAATGACTTTCTTAGTGCCAAATCCAGTGGATTTTTCTCTGTATTTATCATCCAAAGCTCTCTGTAGTTTTGCATTCTATTGATCAACTCCATGTTTTCTCTGTCTAGTCTTTTAAGTGTTCCTCACCATGGCTTCTGTGGCAATGCCGTTTTCTTCCCAATTCTATGGCCGGGCCCTCTCTGATGTCTTTGCTGGTTCCTCTTTCCTTTCTTCTGGAAAATGTGTACATTCCCTAAGGTTGTGCCTGTGACCCTCTTTTCTTTCAGGCTCTCCCCTCTCAGCCTCAGGCTCCCCTGAGCAATGATTTTACCTGTTTCTGTTCATCGTCCTCCCCCACTTTCTACAACAGCCATCGTGTTGCACCCTGACCCCTTCCCTCTCAGCTGATGGTCATGACCCTCCTATAATGAGAAAGCAGGGCTGGGAAAGCTGGATGTGAAGCCCTTTGGCTTTCTGTCCGCAGCAAGCTGACCTCCACATGTATGCACGCTTACATCCTCTCCTCCAGCTTATGAGGAAGAGACTGCCTTTTCCTGCTCAAGACCAATCCTTACTCACGATCCTACCCGCTCTGTCCTTTCTGGGAACAGAACCTTGTTCTATGGATTATTTCCTCTCTCTCTCTGTCTCTGACATTTTCAACCTCTTCCTCTTTATGTTTGGAGCCCATACACATGTTCATGTCTCTCCAGTCCTTAGAAGTGCCTGCCTTGATCCAGGGCCCTCTCTAACTACCAACCTATCTTTCTCTTTCCCAGCAGGGCCAAGCATCAATAAGTAGAGTCTAGATGTCCTTCTATTTCCTCTCCTTTAACTCTTTCTTCAATTCAGTGTTTAATGTCAGTCCTCTGCTTTTACGTAGGTTTTCAGGGACATTTAATTGGCTCACGTCACCAGGGTAACTTAATTTCTCAGCCGCAGTTGACACTGCCCACCACACCCGCCTTTTCAACACTTTGCCCTCTTGGTTTCCATGAAGCCACTCTCTCCTGTTCTTTGATTATTCTTTGTTTCTTCTGAGCTCTCCTCCTTCTTTCTTATTCTTCAAATTGTTTCTCTTTTTCTTTTCCACTGCCTTCGGTTTTCCTCCTCCCCCCTTTTTTTCTTTTCCCCCATTGATGCTCTCCTTTGGGCTACAAGTTTAAGTCCCATTTTTACTCCATGGTACAAATGACAGACATCGTTCACATGCCGGACACTTCCAATGGGAGTGTCTGTGTCACTGGCCTCAATGTCTTCTTTCTTGCTCATCAGTAACACATATTAGAAGGCAGGTGAATGAGAGTAGTTGTTATCAAGATCACCTTGCATCCATTTTAATGTCTGGGGAAAAAAAAGTAAATAATTTGCAAACTTCAGTACTTTAACCTTTACTAGTGATAGATTATTGGAAACACACCTCACAATTCATTGGAACACATTAGTGTATCATGACAACTTGATTGGGAAAGGCTGCTGTGTTAGGTGTTCAAATGATTGTTGAATTGATTTGGATTTAATATTAATGATCTTAGAGTTACTTCCTGGAGAATTTGAAACCAAAAAAATTATTTCCCCCCAAAAGACTCATTAACTTATCTACCTATTTATCTTAACAAAAGGTAAAATTCTTATTCTGGGAGCGTACTGGATTGGAGCAGCCCTGTTCTCAAATTCTTCGAATTGAGCAGTGAGAAAAAATCATTCTGGGGGGTCTTAATGGTTTTATGTATTCAAGAGTCCTATATTACAAAGAACAGTTTCTAAGGGAACTAAGGTATCATTCAGGTATTAAAGAGACCCCTTTTTCTGGAACCTGCAAAGAATGAACTGAATGGAATGGCACATATAACCTTGAGGTGCTCTGATAAGTTACAATATCTGAAAACTTGGATAGGAAAAGATTAGAGATGGATGTGAATCAGGGCAGCTTAAGTCCTGAAATATTACATATCTTCTCATAGTGGCTTTAAAGATAACTTTGTATTTCATGACTTCCATGATTCTAAAATCTGAATGGAGAGATAATATTCTCTAGATATTTATAGCAAGCATATTCTTTTATGTTTATTTTTATAATAATTTGAAGTAAATACTCCAGTCACAGTGGGCTATTAAATCTGCTTTGCTGTTAATAATTAAGGCTCTGAAGGCCAAAACTTAACCTAAAAATTTACATTGACCCAGCTCATGTTTACTAATATTACCTTTTTTCCCTCTAGCTGTCCCTACCTACTTCTATTTTTAGCTTATTTCAGCTGAGGTATGCAGCAACCCTCCTATAGGAAGCCCACCAATTTACTTCAACAACATTAGATTAGAAGCTTTGTAAAAGGTGGGAACCATGCCTTATACTTCTATTCAAGTGCTTTATACACAATTGACATGTAATAATTTTAAAAAGTTTTGTCATATCAGTAAGTAAAACATTTGTAGGAAATACAGATTTCTTTGAAAGAAAAAACATTTATTATCCCATTAAGCAGAGATAATTACTATCAACACTTTAGTGTGAACCAAAGGGTGGCAAACTTTTTGTATAAACAAATAGTAAATATTTGAGGCACATTGGACCTTGCATTCTCTATCGCAACCACTCAACTCTGCTGTTGTGGCGTGAAAGCAGAGGTAGGCAATAGAAGACAAGAAAATCCATAGACAGTGTTTGTAACTGTGTTCCTATAAAACTTTATTTGCAGAAACAGGCTGGTTGGATTTGGCCTGCAGGCTATAGTTTCCTGACCTCTGTATACACTATCCTTTAAGCCCGTATATATGTAATATGTATAATAATGTATATGTAACATATAACATATATATATGTATGTATATGGTGGTTTTTAAAAATGACATCATAAAGAGATTACTAGATATCCTTTCAAATCTTGGAGCCTCTGGGGATTGTCTGTCCTATAGAGCATGGATATTTAATTGCCCCAAAGGGGGAAAATATTGGTTCTTTAGGGGTGGGAAAAAAACCCTTAGCTCTTACAATATTTGTGGCTCTCCAAAGTTCAACTCTACCCAACAAAATCTTATTTTTTAATATTTAATTTGGGGGAGGAGAGAGTTAGGTAAAAATGTCTAAAAAGTCTCCTTAGGAAGATAACAATGAAAAAAAAGTGTTGAGCAACATTGTTATATGAATCTTTGTCTTTGATTAGGATATTTTTCAAGTCTATAGTTTTTAAGATAACTGACAAATTATTACAAATGCAAATAATTCTTGTCTATAGACTTGCAAATGAGTTTTGTACAGTGGAGAGACCATTCCCACTATTCATCACTAGGAAAAAGTCAGTTTTGTGTCCATTTGTAAATTTATCTCATTGTTCATTCACCCTATGTAAATTTGTGGTTCTCTAATTTCTCCTTTGAATTGGTTGAAACACTTGCCTAGTTCCCTCATTTTATAATAATGAGTTAAATAAAAATCTTTGACAAGTGTATATTTTATATCTTATGAGAGTCATGGTTTCACCTTTTCAAAAAGATACAATTAACAATTTCCATTGGTTTGTAACAGTTCTTTTGCACTTGACAGTATATCAAAAATCTTTCCATATCATTACATATTTTAAAGATTGTCAATATTCAATTAAATGAGCATGTTTTAAAAATGATCTTTTATTGTTGGAAAACAATTATCACTTTATGGATAAGCATAGATTCCTCTCATAAACATGCAGAATATGGAAAGTCATAAAGTGTGTCAAAAGCCTGTTGTTTAATTTTTTGGGCATACTGCTTGTTTGCTTTCAGTTCCATGTTGACTTTTTCGAGGACGTGGGCCAGTGGACATAGAGGCCAAGCTATTTTCATGGCTCTATTTGTTGACAGAAGGTTGCATGTGTCGCTCCTATGAATCTCAGATCATTCTGGGGAAAGCACTGTGCCCTGGCCCTGTCAGAGGTACACACGAGATGCAGGACGCTGAGTACACTCCGATGCTTTACTTGGCTCAAAGTACCTAGTCAAGATTCTGGTTTGGCTTGCAATTTATTTCAGGAACATGGAAAGGCCACTGTTTTTCTGGGCTTTATGTTACGTTGCCAACTCTGAACCTCTTTACCCTCTTACTGCCCAGACCCTAATTTCTAGCTCCCATATAAATGTTTTATATTCTTTAAAAAGTTTAAAATTTAATCCAAAATTGTAGAAATGGATCTTCTCAGATTTTTATCTATCCTGTTTAACTCTTGTTAAGGTTGCCTCCCTCGGACCCTCCCTCAGCTTCTCTCCCTCCTTACAATTGCCAGGTGAGTGGGTAGAAAGTGCCGATTCTCAGAATAATGTTTTTAACTTCCTTTTAGGAAACCAAATAAATAAATGTTTTTTACACAGAGGGGAAGGCAAAGATAAGATAAAGTCAGTTTTACAAAGTGGATACTAGTTATACGATCGGAGTAGTGAGATGGAGGTCACCTCATCCAACATCCTATAAAACAAGCCACTGTTATATATCTGCAGCAGTGGTATAGCTAATCTATTAATGTTGTTTTATCATTGCTAGAAAAAATATAAAATGCAGCACTTTCAAGATCAACCAGCACTTTATAAAATGGTGCCAAATTACATCAAGGCAAGAAAGATGATCTCTGATTTTTAAACTGACGATCTCTGATTTTAAAACTTCTAAGTTTTGACTTTTGGTAAAAATCCATTTAACATTTCAGGATGCAGTCCTTTGGTAAATGTCTGCCATTCCTTTAGTAATCTTTCTGCCTACAACAACATCTAAATTAAGGACTTACTCTTTTTTTTTTTTTAACATCTTTATTGGGGTATAATTGCTTTACAATGGTGTGTTAGTTTCTGCTTTATAACGAAGTGAATCAGTTATACATATACATATGTTCCCATATGTCTTCCCTCTTGCGTCTCCCTCCCTCCCACTCTCCCTATCCCACCCCTCAGGGCTGTCACAAAGCACCGAGCTAATATCCCTGTGCCATGCGGCTGCTTCCCACTAGCTATCTACCTTACTACGTTTGTTAGTGTGTATATGTCCATGACTCTCTCTCGCCCTGTCAAAGCTCACCCTTCCCCCTCCCCATATCCTCAAGTCCATTCTCCAGTAGGTCTGCGTCTTTATTCCTGTCTTACCCCTAGGTTCTTCATGACATTTTTTTTTTCTTAAATTCCACATATATGTGTTAGCATACGGTATTTGTCTTTTTCTTTCTGACTTACTTCACTCTGTATGACAGACTCTAGGTCTATCCATCTCATTACAAATAGCTCAATTTCGTTTCTTTTTAAGGCTGAGTAATATTCCATTGTATATATGTGCCACATCTTCTTTATCCATTCATCCGATGATGGGCACTTAGGTTGTTTCCATCTCCGGGCTATTGTAAATAGAGCTGCAATGAACATTTTGGTACATGACTCTTTTTGAATTTTGGTTTTCTCAGGGTATATGCCCAGTAGTGGGATTGCTGGGTCATATGGTAATTCTATTTGTAGTTTTTTAAGGAACCTCCATATTGTTCTCCATAGTGGCTGAACCAATTCACATTCCCACCAGCAGTGCAAGAGTGTTCCCTTTTCTCCACACCCTCTCCAGCATTTATTGTTTCTAGATTTTTTGATGATGGCCATTCTGACCGGTGTGAGATGATATCTCATTGTAGTTTTAATTTGCATTTCTCTAATGATTAATGATGTTGAGCACTCTTTCATGTGTTTGTTGGCATTCTGTATATCTTCTTTGCAGAAATGTCTATTTAGGTCTTCTGCCCATTTTTGGATTGGGTTCTTTGGTTTTTTGTTATTGAGCTGCATGAGCTGCTTGTAAATTTTGGAGATTAATCCTTTGTCAGTTGCTTCATTTGCAAATATTTTCTCCCATTATGAGGGTTGTCTTTTGGTCTTGATTATGGTTTCCTTTGCTGTGCAAAAGCTTTGAAGTTTCATTAGGTCCCATTTGTTTATTTTTGTTTTTATTTCCATTACCCTAGGAGGTGGGTCAGAAAGGATCTTGCTGTGATTTGTGTCATAGAGTGTTCTGCCTATGTTTTCCTCTAAGAGTTTGATAGTTTCTGGCCTTCCATTTAGGTCTTTAATCCATTTTGAGCTTATTTTTGTGTATGGTGTTAGGGAGTGATCTAATCTCATACTTTTACATGTACCTGTCCAGTTTTCCCAGCACCATTTATTGAAGAGGCTGTCCTTTCTCCACTGTACTTTCCTGCCACCTTTGAAGGACTTACTCTTTTTATATGATAATGGGTTTTATCTTTATTATATAATTGTATCTTGAAAATTCATAACAAAATGGCAATTTCAATTAAAAAATGAGCAAAAGAACCAACCACCCTAAAGTCAAAATGCATATTACAAGAATATGCAACCTCACTAACAACACAACTGCCAATTAAAATGTGGGTGTGTGTTTTAACACCTTAACCATTTTCAGGTGTACAGTTCAGTGGCATAAAATATCTTCATATTATTGCACAACCATCACTGTCATCTGTCTCCAGAAGTTTTCATCCTCTCCTCAGCCCCTGGCAATCACCAGTCTACTTTCTGTCTCAATGAATTTGACTACTGTAGGTAATTCATATGAGTGAAATCATATATATTTGTCCTTTTGTGACAGGAATATTTTACTTAGCATTATGGTCTTAAGGTTCATCTGTGTGGTAGTATGTGTCAGAATTTCCCTCCTTTTTAAGACTGAATACTATTCCATTGTATGTACTACCTTTTGCTTATTCATTCATCTGTTGATAAACACTTGAGTTACTTTCACCCTTTGGCTCTTGTGAATAATACTGCTATAAACATGGGTGTACAAAAACCTATTCAAGTCACTGATTTCAATTATTTTGAATATATACCCAAACGTGGAATTTCTGGATGATATGGTAATTCTACTTCCAATTTTTTGATGAACTGCTGTGCTGTTTTCTGTACTGGCTGCACCATTTTACGTTCTCACTAAGAGCACATTGAGTTCCAGTTTCTCTACATCCTTGCCAACACTCGCTATTTTCTATTTTTTGGATAGTAGCTGTCTTAATGGGCGTAAGGTGGTATCTCAATGTGGTTTTAATTTGCATTTCCCTAATGATTAATGATGTAGAGCATCTTCCCATGCACTTATTGGGCATTTGAATCTCTTCTTTCTATTCAAGTCCTTGGCCGTTTTTAAATCAGATTGCTTGACTTTCTGTTGTTGAGTTTAAGCACTTGCATTTGTATGTACATGTGGAAGATTAAGTTCAAAGAACTGAATTTTTTTCACACAATAGCCAGATGAATCCTTGGGATAGTTTAGAGAATTACCTAGTTGATGATTGGGAGAACTCCCTTGAAGATATAAAAATAATAAATGTTTTTTTTTCAAAGATAAGATTCATTTATTTCTAGTGAGATCACCCATCTATAAAATTCATCTATCATCAACCAAAACAAGATCAGCCACTTAAAAATATATAGATTAATTTATAACAAACTTTTATGAATATGACTAGGTAATAGTTGACTGGTATAATTCTGAAACACATCAGGTAAGTATCACCAGATGTCAAATGAAAGGCTAGTCCTTGAGTGTTAAAGAGATGAGACCTCTCAGTAATTTCAGCAAAGAGTCTTTCTGAGGATGGTTTGTTAGTGTCCAAGTGAGGAGTGCTAAAAGTGCTGGCTTCTCCTTAAGTTGTGGAAAAGAAGTTTGAGGATGGGGTACTAGAAATCTGAGCAGGCTTCACGGTGACCCTAGAGGCCAAACAGTTTGGCTTTAAGCACAGGAGCTTAACTCATTGCTTAAAATCGAAGCTCCTCTTCATCATTCAAAGTCCACTATATTCTGGTCTCACCTTGCTCACCCAACCTAATTTCTCATTCTCTTTCCAACATATTCTCCCCAAGCAGGCTAGCCTCCTCTTCATCCCAAACACCGTCTTGTGGCAGGTGTTTATCTCAGGGCACGAGGTATGCAAATAATGTGACTGTTTTTCTAACAGCTTGACTTACATTTCAAGCCATTTTTCTGAAGGGCTATGAAAACTCATTTTCATTAAAATCATAGTTTTCCGGGCTTCCCTGGTGGCGCAGTGGTTGACAGTCCGCCTGCCGATGCAGGGGATGCGGGTTCGTGACCCGGTCCGGGAAGATCCCACATGCCGCGGAGCGGCTGGGCCCGTGAGCCATGGCCGCTGAGCCTGCGCGTCCGGAGCCTGTGCTCCGCAACGGGAGAGGCCACAACAGTGAGAGGCCCGCGTACCAGAAAAAAAAAAAAAAATCATAGTTTTCCTCTATAAAATCTCAGGGGCTTAAGGTGAGCCAAGGTATCAAGTAGGGAGCCCATATTTCCTTGGAGTCCTTGGACCAGTATTTCTTTATCTCCCTCCCTCCTCTGAGCCCAGAGAATAATTTTCTGGATCTACGGTGGAGACAATTTGCTCTCATTCATTCCAGTTCTTTTCTCCCTGGCCTAGTCCCTTCTCTATTAAGAGCTTGAAGTTGTTTTTTTTTTAAACATCTTTATTGGAGTATAATTGCTCTACAATGGTGTGTTAGTTTCTGCTTTATAACAAAGTGAATCAGCCATACATACACATACATCCCAATATCTCATCCCTCTTGCGTCTCCCTCCCACCTTCCCTATCCCACCCCTCTAGGTGGTTACAAAGCACCGAGCTGATCTCCCTGTGCTATGCGCTGCTTCCCACTAGCTATCTATTTTACATTTGGTAGTGTATATATGTCCATGCCACTTTCTCACTTCGTCCCAGCTTACCCTTCCCCCTCCCTGTGTCCTCAAGTCCATTCTCTAGTAGGTCTGCATCTTTATTCCTGCCCTGCCCCTAGGTTCTTCAGAATCTTTTTTTTTTTTTTAGATTCCATATATATGTTTTAGCATATGGTATTTGTTTTTCTCTTTCTGACTTACTTCACTTTGTATGACAGACTCTATCTAGGTCCATCCATCTCACTACAAATAACTCAATTTTGTTTCTTGTTATGGCTGAGTAATATTCCATTTGTATATATGTACCACATCTTCTTTATCCATTCACCTGTCAATGGACCCTTAGGTTGCTTCCATGTCCTGGCTATTGTAAATAGAGAAGAGCCTGAACTTTTGAACGTCAAAAAACCAGAAGGAAACTCCTTTCTCTTTGTTGCTACATACTTTTCCCAAGGCAAGGCACATAGAGCAGCCCTGCTGACTGTACGGGGGAAAAGATGAAGAGAGTGGAGGGAATGAAACACTGGGGGAAAAATAATCAGTTAATATACAAAACTTTATCTCACTATACTAACTTCAACGCTTTTACGTTTGCTCAGGTGGTTCTTGCTTAGAACATTCTTCCTCCTCCTTTATCCCTCTCCTGCTGTACTTTTCCTTCAAGCTTTGGCTTAAGTCTTCCCTCTTCAATGTATTCTCCTTTACTACTGCTCTTATAATTTATGTCACATGAATTAAAATGGAATGTCTTATAATTGCTGTAGGACTGAAAGAAGAGTCACCTAGTCCAAGCCCTCATTTCAGGCTAGAATTTCTAAGGTATCCAAGTGTTTGTTTAAGCCAGTAGTTCTCAGTGTGATTCCCCTGACCAGCAGCATCAAGTGGGAACTTGTTAAAAATGCAAATTCTCAAGTCTCTTTGTAGATCTACTGAATCAAACCCTGAGGTCAGGTCCAGAATCTGTGTTTTAACAAGCCATCCAGAGGATTCTGTTACTTACTCTGGTTTGAGAAGCACTGATTTAACCTATGTTAGCCGGTGGAAGGAGACACTTGTTAGTAGAAGCGATTTCAATATTTGAATGCCTATTGAATGTACTTGAATACCTCTAATGGGTGATATTGATGGGGCACTCATAACTTATAAAGCATCTTTGGAAAACTGATTTACATTGGTCTGAAATCTAAATCTGATGTCTTCTACCCATCGCTCAGATTTAGCTTCCTGGAGTCGCAGGGAAGAAATCAAATCTCCCTTCCACGTGACAGTCTTTAAAATATCTCAGTATTACTATCATTTGCCCCTCTCTGCTCCTCTCTTATCCAGTGGCATGACTTTTGAGTCCCTTTACTGTCTTGCTTGCACACAGCTGAACACAATCTTATTTGTTTACAGTTCTCTATGATGAGCTCTGCACAGAGCTGAACCCTGCTGTTCAAGGTCAGACAAGCTAGAGGAGAGTGGCTATCAGTTTCTCGCTTCTAGGAATTATACTCACATTAATGTGAGCTAATACGGCCTTAGCTGGTTTTTTTGGTGGCCACAGTGTTAATTCGTACAAAGCATGTTGTTAACTGAAATTCTTTGCTGTTCTTCACTTCTTTTAGAAATGCTTCCAGACCCCACTTTATGAATCACACAAAAGAAACTCATTTTATAATGGTGGCAACACTTTTTTTTTTTTTAATCCAAATTGGAATTCTTCCTGTTGATACCCATCTGAGCCCCTAGGTACATATTCCAAATACCTTTTGGTTGTATATACATATACTCTCACTGAAGGTAGTACTTGGCAGAAATTCCAGTAAAGACTTTTCAAAGAGCTTTCCAACAATGGCAATGTCCTTGGGAGGTACAGGTAACACGTAATTGGACATATACATTTGTGTGTTTGCTTCTTATGGTGATTTTGCCTCACATGTTTGTTGCATCAAATATCCACCCTAATGTAAGAAACCACAAAAAGAGATTTTACCTCATAAAACAGAACCCAGATGTTTGTAGATCAAAGTAATGACACTCCTTAAAATGTTAGTAAGTAAAATATATTCAGTAAATAGTGTAAAATGTACTCAAATTGACAAGACTAACAATTCTGCCATTAAGTGAGAAGGGCATGAGCTTATTTATTCAACAAAATGTATAGAGCTCCTTCTGTATAATGCGTAGGAAGAACTGATATATATTCGACTCCTGGAATATACCAGTCATTTTATGTGGAATCCCCATGAAGTAGAATGTGATTATCCGGTTTTACAGTAGAGAACTGAGGCTCTGAGGGGATAAGTGGTCCAAGGTCACAAAACAAGTAGCAAAACAGATACTTGAACCCAGGCCTTCAGGCTCCAAATCTTGCTCCCTTTCTACTATATTATACGAGGAATATGAAGAACCAAAAGATATAGTTTCTGTACCCAAGAAGCTCAAGGTACTTCATAGAAAAATAAGTAAATATGGATTTTTTAATTCTCTGTACAAATCAAAGAAAGCTAAGTTAAAATTTTAATTTTGAATAAAAAATAATTTTAAAACGGCAATGTTTAATTTTGGCAAGAGCTGAGTAAAATCAAAACTTTTCCTACAACTTGGTTAAAATTTACTTTGAAAGAAATTTAGCAATATAGATCAAGAACGATAAAAGTATGTATACCCTCTTTTATACCCTTTATTATTAATCCATTTCTGGGACTTCAGTCTAAGACAGTATTCTAAATGTTGAAAAATGGCACAAAGTTATTACTGGCGGAGTTGGAAAGAACACTTCTGTGTTTCCCCTTTACCCTCACACTGCTACCATACGCACAATACTTCACTTCTGACACCGGGTGTGTGGGTTTTCCACATATCAAGTAATTCTCCATGACACCAACTGGATTGCCTAAGATTCCCTTTAATTTTGACACTATTTGCCTGGAGTTATTGTCCGATCCCACAAGTTAAAGGCTCAGGCCCCCAAGACTGCCCCCAACTTCAGATGCCAATCACAAGTCCCAAGCTGTCATGCATACTTTTCATCAATTAGCTATAAATCAGGGTTTCCACAACCCTCTTCTCTTGGGTTTGATAATTCACTTAGCATGGCTCACAGAACTCAGGGAAACATGTTTACTGGTTTATTTTAAAGGATATAATACAGGATATGAGTGAGCAGCCAGATGAAGAGATACATAGGACAGGGTTTGGAAGGGTTCGGGGGCCAGGAGCCTCTGTCCCCATGGAGTTGAGGTGTGCCACCCTCCCAACATGTAGATGTATTCACCAACCCAGAAGTTCTCTGAACTCCGCACTTTGGGGATTTTTATCGAGGCTTCATCACCTAAGCGTGATAGATCATTAACTCTATGTCCAGCCCCTCTCCATTATCTGGAGAGGGGGTGGGGCTGAAAGTTCCAAGCTTCTAATCATGGCTTGGTCTTTCTGGTGATCAGTCCCCATTCTGAAGCCATCCAGGAACCCGCCAAGAGTCATCTCATTAGAACAAAAACACCCGTCACCCGGGAAATTCCAAGCAATTTAGGAGCTTCGTGTCAGGAATCAGGGTCAAAGACCAAATATTGGAACACCGAGATTCTTTTAGTGCTCATGTCACTTAGGAAATTACAAGGGTTTTAGGAGTTCTGTGCCAAAAATTGGGGGCAGGGATGATTATATGTACTTTATATTACATTAGCAGCAGTAATTTTAAAAACAGGAAAAAATAGAAACAACCTATATATCCAATTTATTACCTAAATGTTTGGGTTAAACAGTTTGGTCTGTCTGTGGAATATTATGCAACCATTAAAATAATGATTATAAAGACTATGTAGCATTATAAAAGCATGCCAATAATAAACAAATACACATTTGGGTATACAATATATCAAATACTTATGATTTATGTTATAAGAAAGATATAGCATAAAGATGAAGAAAATACATGAAATACTGATGTATTGCAGTGGAATAGTTTTAAAATGTTCTTTTGTTTCAAATTTTTTATTAATTTTATGATGAAGGGAAAAAAATCTCCAAACTTTCCTGGCATTGTCTGCTGTTGCAAGACATAATACACTCTTTTTTTTTTTTTTAACTTGTGCTTTAGTTCCAGTAGAACTAAGTTTTTGGAAACTAGCTTTGTTTATTAAATTGTAATCAGATATTCCTAGCTCAGTCTTCAATAGTTCTAGTAAGGGAAATACAACACATTTGACACTTAAGTGTAACTGTCACAACTTCTCCATTCATTGTGAATCTGTACAATTAAAAATTTGAAGACATTATGGCTCCTAGGATTAGTTGTTGAGATTGGGGATGCAAGGTCAGTCTCTTGGCTTCCAAGGAAAGTACTTCCTTTCATTGTGCCCTGAGTGTGTCTACACTGTGAGATGGAGAACAGGATTTAGAGCTTGCTATTGAGATATGAATTCTCGTTGGCTCTGGCAAGGCTGTTGGGACTTCCTTACATATTTCTGAAAGAAATATTTTGACAGGGGAATGGTTCCTTAGTTCTGCTGGGGCCTCAGCTTGGGACTTGGTGACTCTCTGGCTGTCACAGCAAGGGGGGGAGGTGAGCCAGCACAGATAGCTGGACAAGAGTTGGAGCTCACATCAGATGTAGGCAGGCATGAGCCCAAGGCCTAGGGAAGGAATAAGTAGGATGTGGGGTTGGTGGGGGATTGGGTACTGGGAATAGTATAGGGAGGAGCTGGGAACAAAGGCAAGGCCAGGGTAGAGTTCCATCCAGAGATGGAGCTGGCTCAGAGCAAGAGTCAGTGCTCATGGGACCAAAGGGTGGACATAGGCTTGAACATTCAGCCTTAACAAAGAAAGCAAAGGCAAGAAACAGGAGCCACAGAAGAAGCTGGGCTGAAGCCCGAAGGAAGTCTGGTGTTGTAAATGGGAGCAAGGAAAGGGTGGAATTCTGGGGGAGACTCTTTCCAACTCCAGCTGCCTGTTATTATGGCTCACACGTTCCAGGTACAGAGAATTCAGCGTCCAGAGTGCCCTGAAGGAACTCGACAGCTTATAACCAAATGCCATGCAGGTTTCTGGATAAGGTGTCCCAAGCAGCATCGTCCTTAAGACACCACCACTGCTCCAGTGTCTGTAGCCTGGACTCAAAAGATCACTTGACTGCTGGGAAGCCCTTTCTCTCAAGAACTATGGCTTACTGAGAAAACAGGATCTCTGCCATAGCTGCCCAGATAAGCAATACAGAGCTCAAATACTTCTAATGCTATTGGTAAAGCATTTGCCATTTCAAACTATAGATTCTTCAGTCTTTACAGATGATTTTTAATCCTGGAGGATATATGTGCACAGACACACATCTCATTCCTTATTTAGATATTTACAATATGTATACAGTTGACCCTTGAACAATGTGGTGGTTAGGAGTGCCAACCCTCCATGCAGCTGAAAATTCATGTATAACTTTTTTTTTTTACTTACAAGTATTTTATTTGAGTAAAACCATTATAATGGCCATTAAAATGATGTGAAATACAATGATCACTCTGAAAGGAAGTTACAGCATCACTGGATTTACAGAAGAGGAAACAGCAAAGGTGCACATTTGGAGGTGAACATAACATTGTAAAATCAACCCACATTAAATACCGTAAAAGTAACTACAAAATGCAGCATTATTTACATATGATTGAAAAGGAAGGGAACACTTCAGAGTTAAACTTTTGTATAATGCGTGAATTTTGACCTGGTATGTTTAAGTTAGCAAAAAACCTTAGAGTTTTTATAAAATTACTGTGTGCCTTAATCCTACCTACCACTAGATCAAGACATTGAAACTGAGAATGATTCCTTCCTGATTTTACAGCTTTATTCTTGATATCCCTCTAAAAAGAGACCAGAACGATTGTGAAGATGATTCATACCTACAGAGTAATTACAAAGTACCACAGTCACATAATAACAAAAGCCGAACGAAATATACTACAACTGTTTTCCTTTCAACTACTACTATGTCACAAGTAAGCACAGTTGTGCATTTAGGAGTTGATTGTACTACTTCTGTAAAATATTAGGAATGAGCACATCTGAGTATAGGGATACTTACTTAACTTACAAAGTAAAAGCAAGCATTTTCTATGTAAAATCTTTATTTCTATGTAAAACAAAGAACTCCTGAAAGTCAAACAAGGAAAAAAATTCAAAGCACTATTAACTCATGAAATAAAGAAGAATCTGAGGTAGAAGTCAAGCGATATAATCCACAACCTTTTTAGGGGAGTATTTATTGATATTTCCAGCAGCCATCATATCTCTCCAGTGAGATCTAATTAAAAAAATGTCTCAAGTTCCAAAAAATCAGTCCACTCTCTACAATCAGATGTAAAACTATGACCAACAGAAAACACAACATAAACTTTTGTCATATTAACAGAGTAAATGGTTTTACTAAAAACTGCTGACATTTCTATCAGTAGTAGCCATAGGGAGGCCATTGGTTGTGACCATAGTGTCCATACTGATGGGGGTAGTAAGGTTCTTGTCTGTGCTGCAGGTAATTGTTACCCCAGGGTCATCCATGCCATTGATTGGATCGATTGTCACTTGGCCACCCCTGTCTGCTATCCCTACCTCTAAACTGTCTGTTATCTTGCAACCGATTGCCTCTCTTTCTTTGGTTTCCACCAGCTCTGCTCTTCCATTCCTCAACAATTGGAGGGGACTCAGGAGGGCGTTTCAGGTATTCCTGGTACTCTTTGTCATCTGTGAATCTACTGACAAACATCTCTTCAGAATTTGGAACAGCTTCAGAAGTGTCAGTCATTCTGAAATTCCCAGGGATTTGAGGCAGCTGTACTATTTAATGTTTAGATTGTTTAGATCTCCGGCCCAGAGCACTGTCACAGGATCTCCAGACCCCTTCAGCTCTCCAAGGTAACAGGGCCACTTTCATATATAACTTTAATGTCAGCCCTCTGTATCTGCGGTCAGCATCTGCAGATTCAACCAACCAGGGATCATGTAGGACTGTAGTACATATTTATTGAAAATATAAGTGGACCTGTGTGGTTCAAACCCATGCTGTTCAAGGGTAAACTGTTTGTATAAATATATTTATATATCTATATCTACATATATATGTATACACACATACATTTATATTGCCTATCTTCTTTTTTGGTTTGAAAAAGTATTTTATTTTTTATTGAAATATATTTGACAGATAACATTGTGCAAATTTAAGGTGTACAAGATGTTGATATGATACATTTGTATATTCTTATATGATTGCCACTGTAGAGATAGTTAGCACCTCTATCATGTCACATAATTATGATTTTTTTTTGTGGTGGGAATAATTAAGATCTAGTCTCCTAGTGAGTTTGCTGATTGTAATACAATAGTGTCTATATTCACTATACTCTGCATTAGATCTCTATGACTTATTTATCTACTAGTTGCAAGTTTGTCCCTTTGATCAACACCTCTTCTATTCCCGCCACACCCCAGCCCCTGGCAATCACCATTCTACTCTCTTTTTCTATAAGTTCAGCTTTTCTACATTGCACATGTCAGTGATATTGTACAGTTTTTATCTTCCTCTAACTTTTCTCACTTAGCATAATGTCCTCAGGTTCCATTCATGTTGTTGCAAATGGTAGGATCTCCTTCTTTCTCATGGCTGAATTTTCTGCCTATCTATCTCGAATCTTCTTCAACCACTTGCCTACCTTTTTCTCTTAAAATTTGCTTATAAAATATGGCGCCTCTGGATTAAGGTCACCTTGACAATTTTTGTACTCTATACGTGTCTTTCAGCTTGTCACTGGATTTAACATAGACTAGAACATGGCATGTCTCATGGAAAGTCTTCATAGGCTCTGGCATTCTGTGGTCTCAGCCAATACTGTACTGAACTGTTGGTGGGAGCACAAAGCAAGGTGTCTAAGAATCCAGGCAACCAAACAGCTCATAGACAGTGGCAAGTGGGGCCCATTACATGTGACTTTCTGCTCTAAGTCGTCTCTGCCACTAAGAAGTTCTTGAGCTTCAGAGTCACTGACTGAGTCCTGACAAAGGCTCTCCTTGACCAAACCTTAGTTAGGCTCCTTTGAACCCTTTAGGCCTTGACCTTGGTGTCTGTCCTGTTGGGCCAGCATCAGTCAGTCACAGCAAGAATCTTGCTAAGTTGCTTTAAAGAGGGCCCCCTACCCTTGATATCTGGTCATCCTCAATATAGAAAAGTCCACATTCCCCAGCATCCCCCAGGTGATATATGATCACCTTGGCTTGCCTTCAGCAAGAGTTCTATCAAGTCGCTTTAGGCAGAAATGCCCCTCACCCTTGTAGATAATGTAAGTAATCCTTTCTGTAATTTTCCACCCTTGACTAGAAATCCCCACTTGTGCATGCTATTTCGGAATTGAGCCCAGTTCTATACTGAGATCTCTTTCCCCCTATTGTGACTGTTTCTGAATAAAATATAATTTTACCACTACAACTACCATCTAGCTCCGACTTTAACAGTCTTAGGTTTAAAAATTTCTGCCACAGTTGCCTTTTAAGCCCTTTGGTTGACATTTTGTTTGTGCAGAATTCTGTAAATTAAGATGATATAGGCATGAGTTACAGAATCACATAGACCTGTTTTGAATCACAGCCCTTTTCATCTGCTAGCTGAGTCACGTTTTGCAGAATACTTTATCCACTGCACCTCAATTTTCTTATTTGAAAAGTGGGCATAACCATACTGATCTAATAAGATTATGAGGAATAAATGAAGTAACACTTGCAAAAATGCTTAGGACAGAATAGTAACAAAATAAATGATATTATTATCATTGTGGTGGGATTACCCAATGAGAAGAAACATTGGAATGTTTTATAGCAAGAATAACTGCTATTTAAAAGTGTTCCTTTTTTCATATTCTTTTCCATTATGGTTCATTATAGGATATTAAATATAGTTCCTTGTGCTATACAATATAGTTTATCCATTCTATATATAATACTTTGCATCTGCTAGTCCCCAAAAAAGTGTGTTTCTGGTTTTGGAAATATCAGGTCAGCTTGGACCAGACCTTCTTTTTTCTGGAAAGAACCACTTAATGGCTTTTCTCAGAATTGTGGATATTTAGTAACAAGCTTACCTGTTTATGTAGCAATATGAAAATGCTTACATTATAATTAACAAAAAGAGTATGCAGTTGAGTATACAGTAGGACCAAATACTTATGATTCATGTTATAGGAAAGGCATAGTATAAAGATGAAGCAAATATATGAAATGCAGATGTATTACAGTGGTGGAATAGGATTTTATTTGGTCAGACAATGGCAACCCCTCTCTGTGTTCTTGGTAGATAGGGATTGCTGGTTGGTGTATGTGGGGTGGGAAGAGGGAAGACATATTTACACGGGGTGCCAAGAAACTTTTAGAAATCAAAGGGATTGAGATCCTCATCTCTTCCCTTTTGAGGTTCAATATTGTTAGGACATCTCTGACCTCATGGACCGAGGTGTTTCCAGTTGAAGTCATTGACCAGGAAAGGAGACCAGGTTTCTTCCGCCCAGGAAGGAAGTCGCTATGAAGAAGGGGAGGGTTTAGGCTTGTGACACATGTCCCAAATAAGGTCCTAGATGGTGATGGGGAAGACTGGGTTGGTGTTGCTCATCTAACCCTCAGAAAAACTCTACAAGGCAGGACCTGGTGTTTATCCCTGTTTTTAATTACAAAACTTAGAGAGGTTAAGAAATTTGCCCAAAGTAAGAGTGCCAGGAGGTAACTAAGAGCTGAGACTTGAACTTATCTGTCTCTAGGATGCTTGCATCTCACCACTGTATTCTGTGTCCTATCTGAGACCTTTATATGGTTTTTCTCCTCCTCAGTTGACAAAATAAAGAAATGCTAGTTGGAGTTGAGGATTAAGACAAATACTCCAGTGAGAAAGGTACTGGTAATTAGAGAAAGAGAACCCAAAAGGGCTTTGAGGTTTCCTGGCCTCCTGCAAGAGGGTAATGATTATGTGATGTAATCCACATTCTTGCCTGACTTCTGGAAATAAGAAAAACAAGAATTTTCAAGATGATTGCCTAAGATTGAAGGTCATTCTGTGACCATATTTAGTTGTTGGTTTTTTTCCTATGAAAACTTGATCTTTCCGGACCTTAATGATCTCATCAGTAAAATAAGAGGGTTGTACTAAGTCATTGTTTAAGGTACTTTTCATGCTTTAATGTTTGTGAGTGCCCGAATTTATAAGCTTTTTCTGGTATTTAACCTTTGGCCTTAGCCTCTTTAGCACTATGATCAAAACTGATAGACTCAAAGTTTATGTGACAGGTAAGGAAGCCAGGACAACGGACTTAAGGAAGGTTATGAAGCAGGGAGTCTGGCAGCAAAAGGTTTCACAGCTATGTATTAAATGGAGTTGAAAGGAAAGAATTCAGGATCTCAGAAACTAGTGGATAAAGCAGAAAAGGTTGAAGTTCAGGAAAGGCTTTCAGAGGGATTACATAGAGAAATGGATAAGATTTGGTTGTGCCTCAGATGTTAGCAGGCTGCAATTAGATTGGCCAGTGTGAGTTAGAGGAAAGGATTAGCCATCACAGGGGTGTGAGTAACAGATTGCTGTGCAGCTCCCCTATCTCACAGCTCCAGCCCCAATCTCTTGGAAGATGGCGTAGCTGCTGACACCATCACCAATAACTCTACTCGCAACTACACAAAGCTTTCTTAGTCTTAGTTCAGGTGAACCAAAGAATAGATACCAACTGAGTAAATGAAATGTTAAAAAAAAAAGTCATGAAACCACAGTTGGGAGCAGTTTTGCTCTGATCTGTTTGAGAGAGTAACCACTTTCTTGTCCTCCTCTTCCTTCTTTCTTTCTTCTCATCTTCCTTCTTTTGCCTCATCTATCCACTTCTTTCTCCTTCCTTTCTCTGCAGCTCCTTTCCCTCACCTCTTCATTCTTTCCTCCCCCACTCCCAGCACTTACAACACCATGTTTAAAAGTCCATGCTGGGCATTGTGGCCAACACAAGATAAAGTAGACATAGTTCCATTTTCTCACATTGCTCTCAAGCAACAAGAGAGACAGACACAGACAAAGAATGCAGTAAACCAAATTTGTAAAAGTCATCTCTTGGGTTTCTTTTCCTCACTTCCACCTTGTCTGTACAGACCCATTCCAAATCTGCTAAAGTTCTCTCCATCCTCCTCCCTTCTAAAGCTTGTTCTAAGGATTAGATGACTAATGGCTAATGATCTTCCCTAAGCTAGGAGACAAAATTCTCCTAAGGTTCATTGTGTCGTATCAAGCAAATTCCAGACATATGACCAGTCACTAGCTGGGGCTTCCTTCTCTTTTTATTAAAACAGATACACAGAGTGTTTTAAAAAATAAATTTCAGCATTTGGTCTTTTTATTGAGTAATGATAGTATTTCCAGGACTTTACTGAATGCTTACCATGTGCTAGGTACTTAACATTATTTCTAATCCTTGTATTATCACTCCGCTGCTAACATCAATTCATAGATGGATAACTCAGAGAGGTTAAGTGACTAGTCTGATGTAAAACAGATGGAAGTGGAATTAGAACATAAATCTAACTCGAAAACCCAAGCTCTTTTCACTACCTCTGTGCTTTAATGACAAAGGCGGTTGCATACAATCTTTTTACTCCTCTTCAGAAGAATTCTACTTTCAAGTACTGTATTTTGTTTATTTTGTTTTTGTCTTATTTCTTAATCTTACTCACGAGGTAAGGCATGTGTTAAAGTTAGGCTACTAGCTTTGAAATACAATTGGATTCCTTCTAGGTTATACGAGTATCTGATCTGTTTTTGTTATCAATTGTAGACTCTACTATGATATTCAATTAAAATTTTTAATAGTTAGAAAAAGTACCAGAGTGGCATAATTTTTTAAAGTTAAGACTTTAAAAGTCTTATTTCTCCAAAGAAGATATACAGATTGCCAACAAACACATGAAAGGATGCTCAACATCACTAATCATTAGAGAAATGCAAATCAAAACTACAATGAGGTATCACCTCACACCAGTCAGAATGGCCATCATCAAAAAATCAACAAACAATAAATGCTGGGGAGGGTGTGGAGAAAAGGAAACCCTCTTGCACTGTTGGTGGGAATGTAAATTGATACAGTTACTATGGAGAACAATATGGAGGCTCCTCAAAAAATTAAAAATAAAACTACCATATGACCCAGCAATCCCACTGCTGGGCCTACACCCTGAGAAAACCATAATTCAAAAAGAGTCACGTACCACAATGTTCATTGCAGCACTGTTTACAATAGCCAGGACATTGAAGCAACCTAAGTGTCCACTGACAGATGAATGGATAAAGAAGATGTGGTATATATATACAATGGAATATTACTCAACCATGAAAAGAAATGAAATTGAGTTATTTGCAGCAAGGTGGATGGACCTAGAGACTGTCATACAGAGTGAAGTAAGTCAGAAAGAGAAAAACAAATACCGTATGCTAACACATATATATGGAATCTAAAAAAATGGTTCTGAAGAACCTAGGGGCAGGACAGGAATAAAGACACAGACATAGAGAATGGCCTTGAGGACACAGGGAGGGGGAAGGGTAAGCTGGGACGAAGTGGGAGCATGGCATGGACATATATACACTACCAAATGTAAAATAGATAGCTAGTGGGAAGCAGCCGCATAACACAGGGAGATCAGCTCGGTGCTTTGTGACCATCTAGAGGGGTGGAATAGGGAGGGTGGGAGGGAGATGCAAGAGAGAGGAGATACGGAGATGTATGTATATGTATAGCTGATTCACTTTGTTATATAGCAGAAACTAACACACCATTGTAAAGCAATTATACTACAATAAAGATGTTAAAGAAAAAGACTTTAAAAGTCTTAAATTTAATGCTTATTTATAAAAACACATGTAGTTTTATACATTAATGTTCATTGTGCAAAACACATGTGGACTTACAGGCATTAACAAAAGCTGAAGGAAATCGTAAGTCTTCTTACTGCTTGGTGTCATATACAACTTTAATGTATATTCACTTGATTTATAGAAGTTACCAGAAAAAAAATCTCACTTTGATATTGTATAGCTTAAAAATAACATTATGAATTCTATAACAAATTTAGTTCAAAAGACTGTAAGAGAATCCTAATAGATTATTAATATTTTGTATCTTGGCATTGCTTATATCATTCCTGCTGTATTAATATTAATTTTCATTGAGAATATTTTGCCAATATGCTTCTGTTACAACATAATAATCAATAGGGGAAAATGTAGCATTGATCTGAGATCAGTTGTAATAGATTGTGACATTAATTTGTGCTCATCCTATCATGAATTTGCATCAAATTGAACTGATGCTGGTTATGTCCATAATACAATAGAATTTCATGCCATGTCTATATGGTGCCCAGATAATAGAGGCAGTGTTTAAACAGCAGTTCCTTTAACCCCTCTGGGTGTCAATGCTTTCATCTGTAAGTACAGATTATATTGCATCAAAAGAGCGAATGGCACATTGCTAACATTTGGTGTGGGTTTACTATTATAACCTATGAACCCTATTTTAGGAGTGAGAATGCTATTAGTAATGTTGCCTGTGACAACTGTTGAAGCTTGAAGCTAAACAACCTGAAGCTAAACCCACCAGTAGTCAGAGATATTAAACTCGTTTAAATGTGGACCTAATACAGCTTACAATCCATGAGAGAGGTTTGGAGAGGACTTTGACCATGTTTGAGGGGTGGGATCTTCTAACAGGGGAGAGCAGGGAACAACATTCTGATGTCAGTCATCAGTTAAGCTCTTAATTTTCTGGGTTTTCCGAACTGTGCTTCCAGGGCATGGTCCAGAAGAAGCTTCAGTGCTCCATCCAAATAAGCTTTAAAAATATTGCATAACCTACTCTCTTCTTGGAGATTCACAGTATTCATTTACATAGCAAAGGCTTAGAGGTATGCAAAAATGAATCCTGTTTTTGCTTAATTCCACCTCACTTTTCTCAAACTTATTTGTTAATGGAACCCTTTAAAAACATACCACCTTTAAATAGTCTGTATAATTAGTCCTCCATGGAACACATCTAGAGAAATGCTGACTCATAGAAAACTCAGAGCTCGGCTACTTTTCCCTTTTTAAAATTTAGGAGTTTAAGGGACTTCCCTGGTGGCGCAGTGGTTAAGGATCCACCTGCCAGTGCAGGGGACAGGGGTTCGAGCCCTGGTCCAGGAAGATCCCACATGTTGTGGAGCACCTAATCCCATGCACTACAACTACTGAGCCTGCATTCTAGAGCCTGCAAGCCACAACTACTGAGCCCACGTGCCACAACTACGGAAGCCCGTGTGCCTAGAGCCTGTGCTTTGCAACAAGAGAAGCCAACACAATGAAAAGCCTGAGCACCACAACGAAGACTAGCCCCCACTTGCTGCAACTAGAGAAAGCCCATGCGCAGTAGAGAAGACCCAACGCAGCCAAAAAAAAAAATTAATTAAAAAAATAAATAAAATGCATGCATTTAAGACAAATTGTGCTGACAAATAGCTTCTCCAATTTACCTTTTCATACATATTTAGTTGTAACAAAAACTTCACCATGTGGTAGGTAGTGAATTCATAAAACCCAGGTGAGGAGATCAGAAGCCATGTATCTATACATACCAGATGTGTCTCTATTTAATTACTTTTTTTTTTTTTGGTGACTTCCTTCCTCCTTCCCTCCCTCCTTCCCTCTTTCTTTCTTTCCTTCCTTCCTCCCTTCATTTCCTCTCTCTCTCTCTTTCTTTCTTTCTTTTCTTTCAGTTTTATTGAGATATAATTGACATATAGCCCTGTATATGTTTAAGGTGTACAGCGTAATGATTTGACTTACATACATCATGAAATGAATATCACGATTAAGTTTAGTGAACATCTGTCATCTCATATAAATACAAAATTAAAGAAATAGAAAAAATTTTTTTCCTTGTGATGAGAACTCAGGATTTACTCTCTTAACAACTTTCAAATATAACATACAGCAGTGTTCATTGTATTTATTATGTTGTACATCACATCCCTAGTACTTATTTATCTTATAACTGGGTGTTTGTACCTTTCATGCTGTTCCCCCTCTCCTGACCCCCTGCCTCTGGTAACCACAAATCTGATCTCTTTCTCTGAGTTTTCTTGTTTGTTTTGAAGTATACTTGACCTACAATGCTATCTTAGTTCCTGTTATACAACATAGTGATTCGATATTTCTATACATTACAAAATGATCACTGTGATCATTCTAGTTACCATCTGTCACCATACAATGTTTTTTTCATTACTGACTGTATTCCCCATGCTGTACATTTCATCCCTGTGGGTCATGTGTTTTAAAACTGGAAGTTTGTACCTCAATCTCTGTCACCTATTTCTTCCCTCCCCCCACTCCCTTCTCCTCTGGCAACCATCTGTTGATTTTTGGTTTTGTTTTGTTTTTTTCCTGTAGCTACAACTCTGTTTCTGTTGTGTTGTTTATTCACTTGTTTTTTAGATTCCACATATAAGTGAAATCATACAGTATTTGTCTTTCTCTGTCTGACTTATTTCATTTAATATGATACCCTCTGGGTCTAGCCATGTTGTCACAAATGGCAAGATTTCATTATTTTTTATGGTTGAGTAATATTACATTCTATAGATATACCACATATTCTTTATCCATTCATCTATTAGTGGGGGCAATTAGGTTGCTTCCATATCTTGGCTATTGTAAATAATGCTGCAATGAACATTGGGGTGCATATATCTTTTCCAATTAGTGTTTTTGTCTTTTTTCAGATAAATACCCAGGAGTAGAATTGCTGGATCATATGGTAGTTCTATTTTAACTTTTTGAGGCATATCCATACTATTTTCCATAAACGCTGCACCAATTTACATTCCCACCAACAGTGCACAAGGATTCCCTTTTCTCCACATCCTTGCCATCGCTTGCTATTTGCTGTCTTTTTATTAATAGCCATTCTGACAGGTGTGAGGTGATATCTCATTGTGGTTTTGATTTTCATTTCCCTGATGATTAGTGATGTTGAACGTCTTTTTGTATGCCTGTTGGCCAGCTATATGTTTTCCTTGGAAAAATGTCTATTCACATCCTCTACCCATTTTTAATTGGGTTGGTATTTTGTTGACCTTTTTGTTTGTTTGTTTTGTTTTGTTTTTTGTTGATGTTGAATTGTATGAATTCTTTCTGTATTTTTGATATTAACCCCTTATTGAACATATTGTTTGCAAATATCTTCTCCCATTCAGTAGACAGGCTTTCTGTTTCATTGAGTTTCCTTTTCTGTGCAAAGCTTTTTAGTTTTACGTAGTCCCATTTTTTTTTTTTTTGCTTTTGTTTCCCTTGCCTGAAGAGACAGATCCAAAAAATTATTACTAAGACTGATGTCAAGGACCTTACTGCCTATGTTTTCTTCTAGCAGTTTTATGGTTTCAGGTCTTAAATTCAAAATGGATTAAAGACTTAAATGTATTTTTGTGCATAGTGTGAGAAAACAGTCCAGTTTGATTCTTTTGCATGTAGTTGTCTGGTCTTCCCAACATCATTTAGTGAAGAGGCTGTCTTTTTCCCATTGTATATTCTTGTCTCCTTTTTCATAGATTAATTGCCCATATAAGTTTGGGTTTATTTCTGGGCTCTCTAATCTGTTCTGTTGATCTATGTATCTGTTTTTGTGCCAATACCATGCTGTTTTGATACTGTACCTTTGTAGTATAGTTTGAAATCAGGGAATGTGATACCTCCATTTTTGTTTTTCTTTCTCAAGATTGTTTTGGCTATTCATGCTTTTTTGTGGTTCCATACACATTTTAGAATTATTTGTTCTAGTTTTGTGAAAAATGCCATTAGTATTTTGGTAGGGATTGCTTTGAATTTGTAGATTGCCTTGGGTAGTATGGTCTTTTTAACAATATTAATTCTTCCAATCCATGAACATGGAATATCTTTCCATCTCTTTGTGTCATCTTCAATTTCTTTCATCAGTGTCTAAGAGTTTTCTGAGTACAGATATTTATCTCCTTAGTTAGATTTATTTCTATGTATTTTATTCTTTTTGATGTGATGGTAAATAGGATTGTTTTCTTAATTTCTCTTTCTGATAATTTGTTGTTAGTGTATAGAAATGCAAGATTTCTGTATGTTAATTTTGTATCCTGCAACTTTACAGAATTCATTAATGAGCTCTAGTGGGGTATTTTTTTGGTGACATCTTTAGGATTTTCTATGTATAGTATCATGTCATCTGCAAATAGTGACAGTTTTACTCCTTCCTCTCCCATTTGGATTCCTTTTATTTCTTTTCCTTGTCTGATTGCTATGGCTAGGACTTCCAATACTATACTGAATAAAAATGGCAAGAGTGGGCATCCTTGTCTTGTTTCTGATCTTAGAAGAAATGCTTCAGCTTTTCACCTTTGAGTGTGATGTTAGTCATGGGATTGTCATATATGGCCTTTGTTATGTTGAAGTATATTCCCTCTATACCCATATATATACATTAAGTATATATATATATATATATATACACATAATATATATATGTATATTAAGTTTATCTGGTCTAGTATGTCATTTAAGGTTAGTGTTTTCTTATTGATTTTCTGTCTGGATGATCTACCCATTGATTTAAGTGGGCTGTTAAAGTCCCCTACTATTATTGTGTTACTGTCAATTTCTCCCTTTATGTCTATTAATATTTGCTTTATGTATTTAGGTGCTTCTATGTTGGGTGCATATATATTTACAATTGTAACTTTTTCTTGGATTGATCCTTTGATCATTATGTAATGTCCTTCTTTGTCTTTTGTTACAATCTATGTTTTAAAGTCTATTTTGTCTGATATAAGTATTGCTAACCTGGCTTTCTTTTCATTTCCATTTACATGGAATAACTTTTTCCATCCCCTCACTTTCAGTTTGTTTGTCTTTAGATCTGATGTGAGTCTCTTGTAGAGTCATATGTGTGTGTGTGTGTGTGTTTGTGTGTGTGTAGTTATTTTAAGTTACTGATCTCTTAGGTTCAAACACATTTTAACAACTCTGCATTCCCCCCAACCCACATTTCCTGTTTTTAACATCATATTATACATCTTTTTGTTTGTGTATCCCTTAACTACTTCTTATGGTTATATATAGTTTTACTACTTTTGTCTTTTAACCTTTCTACTAGCTTTATATGTGATTGATTTACTACCTTTACTGTATATTTGCCTTTACCAATGAGTTTTTCCCTTCATAATTTTTATATTTCTAGTTGTGGCCTTTCCTTTTTTGCTTAGGAAGTCCATTTAACATTTCTTGTAAAGCTGGTTTAGTGATCCTGAACTCTTTTATCAATAGCTTTTGCTTGTCTGTGAAATTTTTGTTCTTTCCATCAAGTATGAGTGAAAGACTGCCAGGTAGTCTTTGTTGTAGGTTCTTCCCGTTCATCACTTTAAATATATAGTACCACTCCTTTATGACCTGCAAAGTTTTTGCAGAAATGTCAGCTGATAGCTTTATAGGAGTTCCTTGTATGTAACTTGTTGCTTTTCCCTTTCTGCTTTTAAGCGTCTCTCCTTACCTTTATTTTTTTCCATGTCAATTACAGTGTGTCTTGATGTGGTCCTCTTTCTGTTGATCCTGTTTAGGACTCTTCCAGCTCATGGATCCATTCTTCTATATTGTCTTATCTCCTGTTGATTCCTTCTAGTGTATATTCTATTTCCATTATTGCATTCTTCATCTCTGTTTGTAACTTCTTTATATTTTCTAACTCTTTGTTAAAAACTTCTAACTTCTCACTCTGTTCTTTCAATCTTCTCCTGAGTTCTCTGAGCATCTTTACCTTGAACCCTTTATTGGGTAAATCACTTATCTGCACTTCACTTAGTTCTGGGATTTTATCTTGTCCCTTTGTTTGGAATATATTCTCCTGTTAACTCATTTCACCTAATTTGCTATTTTTATTTCTATGTATTTGGTAGGTCGGTTATGTTTCCCAGCCTTGGAGAAATGGCCTTTTGTAGGAGATATCCTATGCATCCCAGCAGTGCACTACTTTCTGGCCAGCAGAGCTACATGCTCTAGGGATGCCCCCTATGTGGGCAGTGTGGGTCCTTCTTTTGTGGTGGACTGAGTACTATGAGTGGTCTGGTAGGTGTGACTGGTTCCCGGTCTGTTTGGTTGCCAGGCCTTGTCTTGTGCAGAGTCTTTTGGCCACCGGTGGGTAGGGCCAGGTCACTAGGCTGTTGGCTACAGAGCTCTGGGGGCCCCAGGGATAGTGCTGGCTCACTGGTGGGTGGAGCCAGGTTCCAGGGTAGGTGGTTTCAGGACTGGGATTCCTGGATCTAGTGTCACCTTACATGTGAGTGGAGCCAGTTCCTGACATGGCTGGCTGTGTGGTCCAGGGTGTCTTCCCACTGGTGATTGGGACCAAATCCCAGGGCAGCTGACTGAGGAGCTCAAGGTGTTCCAGAGCTGGTTCTGGCTTACTGGTGGGTTGGCTGAGTCCTAACATGACAGGCTACAAGGCCCAGGGGATTCTGAGGCTCATGCCCACCCACTGGTGGCTGAGGCTGCTCTTGGGGTAGTGCTAACCCACTGGGGGCTAAGCTGGGTCTTACGGTTTCTGGGTGCAGAGCTCTGGGATTCCCAAGGCTATTGCCAGTGCACTGGTGTGCAGCGCCAGATCCTGGGCCCTCTGGGGAACAAGGTTGTGTCCCAGGGTGGCAGTGGGCTCAGGCAGTCTAAGGCAGCTAGCCTGCTGGTGTGTGGGGGGCTGTGTCCCTGACTGGCTAGTTGCTTGGCCTGAGGCATACAAGTCCTGGTGTCAATAGGCTGGTGGATAGGACTGGGTTCAGTGCTAATAGGCTAGAGGGAGGATTCCAAAATTCTGCTTGCCAGCACCAGTGTCCTCATGGTAAAACCAGCTCCCCCCAAATGGCTACCACCAGTGTCTATGTTCCCAGAGTGAGTGCCAGGTGCCTCCTGCTTCTCTGAGAGGCTCTCCAAGATCAGCAGATCATTCTG
Organism: Monodon monoceros; assembly: GCF_005190385.1. NCBI lineage: Eukaryota > Metazoa > Chordata > Mammalia > Artiodactyla > Monodontidae > Monodon > Monodon monoceros. The sequence goes on along the minus strand of NW_021703774.1, from coordinate 43,535,447 downwards.
ACCCAGACTCCTTTCAAATTACTGCTTCTGTCCTGGGTCCTGGAGTGTGTGAGATTTTGTGTGCACCCTTTAAGAGTGGAGTCTCTATTTCCCAAATCCCTCTGGCTCTCCCAAAAGTAAGCCCTGCTGGCCAAACAGAGCCAAACATTCTGGGGAGCTCATCTTCCCCATGCAGGCTGTCTTGGCTGGGGAGCCCGATGCGGGGCTCAGACCTGTCACTTCTTGTGGAGAACCTCTGCAGTTGTAATTACCTTCCCATATGTTGGTTGCCCACCTGGGGGTATGTGTCTTGACTATACCTCCTCTCCACCCTTATACTTGTCTTACTGTGGTTCCTTCTTTATATCTTTAGTTGTAAGAGATCTTTTCTGCTAGTCTTCTCATCTTTCTCATCAATAGTTGTTCTATAAATAGTTGTAATTTTGGTGTATCTATGGGAGGAGGTGATCTCAGGGTCTTTCTACTCCACCATCTTGGCCACTCACCACTAACTGATTTTTCAGAAAAACATTTTAAGACCCTATAACTATGTTCATATCCTCATTCCAATTTCTTGAGGACAATAGAGACGAATCTGGGGAAAATTACCACAGGGGAAAAAACACATGTTACACCTGGACAAATTTGCATCCAGTAATCTAGGCTTTGGTGTTACTAAGTCGTGTTCAATAATTATTTAGCACTTTGTGCTCACAGTGGTAGGTATGCTCTGGAAACACATAACTGTCATGCACTTTATAATGTATGTTTTAAAAGTAATTCTTTTGGGCTTCCCTGGTGGCGCAGTGGTTGAGAGTCCGCCTGCCGATGCAGGGGACGCGGGTTCGTGCCCCAGTCCAGGAAGATCCCGCATGCCGCGGAGCGGCTGGGCCCGTGAGCCATGACCACTGAGCCTGCGCGTCTGGAGCCTGTTGCTCTGCAACGGGAGAGGCCACAACAGTGAGAGGCCCGCGTACCGCAAAAAAAAAAAAAAAAAAAGTAATTCTTTTTCCATATTATATTAGTTATCTATTGCTGCATAATAAATTACCCCCAAATTTAGCACCAGAAACAACAACCACTTATTATCCTTACATTGTGGGGGTCTAGGCTGCAGCCCAGGTGCTGACAGGAACTGCAGTTATCTTGAGGCTCGACAAGGGGAGAATCTGCTTTCAAGCTCACCCATGTGGTTGTTGGCAGGATTTAGTTCTTTGTGAGCTGCTGGACTGAAGGCCTCTGTTGCTGACTGGATGTTAGCTGGAGGTCTCCCTCTGTCCATTGCCACATGTGCCTTTCCATAGGGCAACTCACAGCATAGTAGCTGGCTTTCATCAGCTGAGCAAGTAAAAGAACAAGAGAGGGTGTGCAAGATAGAAGCCAGAGTCCTTTTGAAACTTCATCTCAGAAGTGCCATCCTATCACTTTTGTCACATTTTGTTTGTTAGAAGCACGTCACTAGGTCCAGTCCACACTCAGGGGAGGGAATTATATCAGGACATGAATACCAGGAAATGGGGATTATTAAGAGCCATTTTAGAAGCTGTCTATCACACACATTAAAAATTTGTGGCATCAGGGTGTTGTTCCACTAAATGGGTCTGGTACTTAAGGATATGTTGATGTTAGTCTGATTCAGAGATTATAGGTTCATGCATTAAAATCCAATAAAATATTGAGTGAGGAGATAGAGAAATTTGTACTTACCTCAATTCCCTTCCAGATAAATACAGAACACTGTATTTACTTGGAAAGAATGTCTTGGTAATCTCTGGTTAGGTGGAAAAAGAGATCTGGAAGGCAAGGATCAGTACTTTGTGTCAGGTTGATGCCACAGAGTGGAGTTCAGAGTTCACAGCTGTGGAACTGACTGGGCTCTGAGCAGAGTCAATTAGATCTAGACATCTGAAAGACAGATGCTGACGCTGACATCTGAGTTACACTTGTTTGCAATGTGGAGAGTTAAAAATAACCTTGGAGGGGCTTCCCTGGTGGCGCAGTGGTTGAGAGTCCGCCTGCCGATGCAGGGGACACGGGTTCGTGCCCTGGTCCGGGAAGATCCCATGTGCCGCGGAGTGGCTGGGCCCGTGAGCCATGGCCGCTGGGCCTGCGCGTCCGGAGCCTGTGCTCGGCAACGGGAGAGGCCACAACAGTGAGAGGCCGGCGTACCAAAAAATAATAAAATAATAAAAAAAATTAACCTTGGAACTTTAGGTTTTTATTTAGACCTGTTGATTAAAGTACAAACTTGAATTACTTATCTATTGCTGAGAAACAAATTGCCCCCAAATCTAGCAGCTTAAAACAACAAACGTTTTAACCCATAGTATCTGTGGGTCTGAATTTGAGAGTGACTTAGCTAGATGGTTCTGGCTCAGGGTGTCTCATGAGGTTTGACTCAAGATGTCGGCAGGAGCTGCAGTCATCTGAAGGCATGACTGGGACTGGAGGATCTTCCAGGATGGCTTGCTTACACGACTGTTGGCAGGAGTTCCTCACCAAGTAGACCTCTCCATAGAACTGCTTGAGTATCCTCATGACATGTCATCTGGCTTCTCCCAGAATGAGTGACCCAAGGCAAAGAAAAAGGAGGAAGCCACAACATCTTTTATGATCTAGTTGAGGAAATATACCCTGTCACTTTTGCTATATGCTGTGCACTAGATGTGAGTCATTAACTCCAGTCCACACTCAAGGGGATGGAAATTAAGCTTTACTTCTTAAAGAGAGGAGTATCAAAGAATTTGTGGACATATTTTAAAACCATCACAATACTCTAGATGTTTTTCTTAGCAAAACAAACCATCAAAAACAAGGCAAAACCAAATGAACTTCCTAAATATAAATAGCCCTTGTTATTCATTAGAAGAATGCATTTAAGAAAAAATTTACCTATGTCTCCTTTCGTTAACAAATTATTCACAAATATTCAAAATGAATACATGTCTGAGAGTCTGAATTTCAGGATATTATATTTGAAAGTCGTTTATCCAAAGAACAAACTTTAGCTTACCAACTCTGAAAAAATTGAGGAAAGGACACTAAGATAAAACTTATAATTCAGCAGTGTTTATAACAAATAGTTAGCTTTTAAGAATTAAATGAATCCGGGCTTCCCTGGTGGCACAGGGAATCTGCCTACCAATGCAGGGGACACAGGTTTGAGCCCTGGCCCGGGCAGATCCCACATACCGCAGAGCAACTAAGCCTGTGCGCCACAACTACTAAGCCTGTGCTCTAGAGCCCGTGAGCCACAACTACTGAAGCCCGCACACCTAGAGACCATGCTCTGCAACAAGAGAAGCCACTGCAGTGAGAAGCCTGCGCAGCGCAACGAAGAGTAGCCCCTGCTCGCCGCAACTAGAGAAAGCCCGTGCGCAACAACGGAGACCCAGTGCAGCCAAAAATAAATAAATAAATTGAATTTAAAAAAGAATTAAATGAATCAAAGTGACTTACAATATGAAATTTTAGCGGTCTAGATCCCAAAACTTTTTCTTCAATTGCAAAACATCACTCTTTTGCCACAGAGTATATAAGAATCGCTACAAATAAACAGACGTAGCAAAAAAAGCGAATACAAATCCCAAGCAGAATTTACACTAATCTATCCCACTGTTTTTCAGGAGTTCCTAGCCTGGAGGTTGATCTTTTTGCCCTTTCTCTCAATTCCTGAGATGGAGCACAAAGGCAGAATGAATAAGGAATGCTAGGAAATGCTAAATAACTTTGGCATTAAGACCCTTCCTTTCTTATAGGGTCAACCTCTATTAGGACTGCTTCTGAATTCCTAGGTTGTCTTGAATTTGGGACACCTTCCCAGATGGGGGAGTGCATATCTTGCACAGAGAGCTTCTTTTCTTCATCCAAGCACTTTTGAAGACATCTCCTACCCCCAGAGAGATTTGGAAATGTGGAGAGATGTTTTTGGTTATCACCATTGACTAGGAGCTGTTCTTGGCTTTTAGTGGTAATATGTTCCTTACCATTAAAGGATAATCTCACAGCACAAATAATTGTCTGGCCTCAAGTGCCAATAGTGCCTCCAGTTAGGAAACATTTCCTTCTCCTCTCTCGAGTTCTACCTCTAGTTTAGGTTGTAAACTCTGGGAAAGAAGGGATGTGGACCCTGTTCATCGCCCTAACCTCAGTGCCTAAAAGAGTACTTTACATGTAGTAAGTGCTCAATAAATATTTGTTGAATGATGTGCCACCCATGATTGATTGATGGACAATAAGACAGGTATAACAAAAACCTGCTGACCAAAGTTCAATTTCCTTAGGCCTTAAATTGAATGACCTGGTGTTGGGATCCTGGAAACACCTGCTTTTCAAGCAAAGTTTCTCTTAGAGCTTTGTGTATGTCAGCTTGGAGTCTGTCATTTTGGGGGATGGTTATCCTGTGTGCCATAGTTTACTGCGAATCTATCCATCCATGTTGATGCAAATGGCATTATTTTACTATTTTTTATGGCTGAGTACTATTCCATTGTGTAATGGAATAATCTCAGAGGGCTGTGAGGAATCATGGATTTAATTTTATTTTGAGTCTCTGTATTTAGGGGAAGTTGAACTACAATGCATACTTTATTTGGTAACAGTTTAACACCAAATTTATGAAGATATTAACTTGAAATCATGGTTCCCTAGATTTCCTGGAAAAGTTGGGAAATCTTTTAATTAAGCTTTCTAGTGATGGGGTGTTTTCAGTCTGTAAAGTGTGATATTCAAGGTTAAAAGGGGTAAAACAGGTTGTGAGGCTTTGGGTAGGTATAACTCTTCCTTCCAGTAAGACTTTCCAAAAAGCAAATTGGCTGTAAATGTTGGACTGTGTTTCCTAAAAATAAACAAAAATGTATCAATTATCAGAAATATTGTTTACATGTAATTTATATTGTATAGAAACTACATTAAAAGATTTTCTCCTCAATATTTCAAAGAAAACATTTCCTGTTTACTTCATTTGTCCTTTCTCTTTTTTTTTCTCAATGTTAATTTTCATACTATATGAAAATTGCTCCCTTGATTAGCATTTAAAGTCTCTTCTCTGGGGATGTCTTCGTTTTGCATTTCTAGCTATTTATACCATCAAGGAACAACTTCTTTTTTTAAAAAAAAGCATTAACTTTATTGCAAAAGAAATATTTACAAATTATTTTTTCTCGTGGCATTTAGTGTTTGTTTCACCTTCACCTCCTTCTGTATTTATAGTCTATTCACGCATTGAGTATTTAACATTCCTTCATGATTCCACAACAGAACTTCTTTCCCCCCCAGACATCTAATTACTGTTTTCTGTCACAACAGCATATTTTTTTGTGGCATAAAATTGCATACTTTTTTTTGTACTGAAAGCAGTGTTTTAACTGGGGGGAGTTGACAGACTCTGTGGACCTATCTTAAGGAGCAGCTATTTCCATAACAGTCCCTGATGAATTCTAGCTTCTGATTTCTTTTTATATATAATAACAAGACCCTTGGAAAATAATGATAGCCAAATAAAGAAAACCACTCCTCTACGGAATCACTGGTTTCCTGGGAGTGATTGCCATAAGCTGATATTTGTCTGGTTAAGTTGCTTTTGCCAGTGCACACAGCAGCAAATCTCATCAGAATCTGTTCTCCTAGGCATTGCTTCTCCCTCTTGATTTGTAGAATTGTTCCCTTTCAGTAACTATTTTGATGTTCTGAAGCAAGCTCGATTAACAGTGGTTTATTTTTGAGTTGGGGATAGTTGAGGCGTGTTAACACAGGTGTGTGTGGTTGCGTTGTTCTGCCCTTTCCTTTCCTCTGAAACCACCTTTTGGAAGTAAACCTTACATGGGGAGAGGATTCGGAGGAGGAAGGTGCATTCACAGTGTATTTATGTTTTAACCAAAAAAATGTTTCAAGGCAGAACCTGTGGTGGGATAACAGAGGATGATTCTGAGAAATGGCTTGTGGGAGAGCCTTGAGTTGGAAGATGTTCTTGCTGAGATGGCCATTGGTGTATCTGTGCAATACTTTTTTTTTT